>NW_027460341.1:0-101688 GCF_050947875.1 Dermacentor variabilis | reverse complement strand
CGTGGATTTCTACCAAACGACGTGAAAAGCATGCCGATGCTGCTCTTTTTAGCACCCGCACATGGATTTGTGCCAAAACGCGTTTTAAGCATGCACGTGCATCTTTTGGTAGACGCGGACGCACTTTTCTGCAAAACCACACGATATGCATGCAAATGGTGGTTTTGGCAGAACGCGCACGTGGATTTCTACCAAACGACGTGAAAAGCATGCCGATGCTGCTCTTTTTAGCACCGGCACATGGATTTGTGCCAAAATGCGTTTTAAGCATGCACATGCATCTTTTGGTAGACGCGGACGCAGTTTTCTGCAAAACCGCACGTTATGCATGCAAATGGTGCTTTTGGCAGAACGCGCACGTGGATTTCTACCAAACGACGTGAAAAGCATGCGGATGCTGCTCTTTTTAGCACCCGCACATGGATTTGTGCCAAAACGCGTTTTAAGCATGCACATGCATCTTTTGGTAGACGCGGACGCACTTTTCTGAAAAACCACACGATATGCATGCAAATGGTGCTTTTGGCAGAACGCGCACGTGGATTTCTACCAAACGACGTGAAAAGCATGCCGATGCTGCTCTTTTTAGCACCGGCACATGGATTTGTGCCAAAATGCGTTTTAAGCATGCACATGCATCTCTTGGTAGACGCGGACGCAGTTTTCTGCAAAACCGCACGATATGCATGCAAATGGTGCTTTTGGCAGAACGCGCACGTGGATTTCTACCAAACGACGTGAAAAGCATGCCGATGCTGCTCTTTTTAGCACCCGCACATGGATTTGTGCCAAAACGCGTTTTAAGCATGCACATGTATCTTTTGGTAGACGCGGACGCAGTTTTCTGCAAAACCACACGATATGCATGCAAATGGTGCTTTTGGCAGAACGCGCACGTGGATTTCTACCAAACGACGAGAAAAGCATGCCGATGCTGCTCTTTTTAGCATCCGCACATGAATTTGTGCCAAAACGCGTGTTAAGCATGCACATGCATCTTTTGGTAGACGCGGACGCAGTTTTCTGCAAAACCACACGATATGCATGCAAATGGTGCTTTTGGCAGAACGCGCACGTGGATTTCTACCAAACGACGTGAAAAGCATGCCGATGCTGCTCTTTTTGCACCCGCACATTGTTTTGTGCCAAAACGCGTTTTAAGCATGCACATGCATCTTTTGGTAGGACGCAGTTTTCTGCAAAACCACACGATATGCATGCAAATGGCGCTTTTGGCAGAACGCGCACGTGGATTTCTACCAAACGACGTGAAAAGCATGCCGATGCTGCTCTTTTTAGCACCCGCACATGGATTTGTGCCAAAACGCGTTTAAGCATACACATGTATCTTTTGGTAGACGCGGACGCAGTTTTCTGCAAAACCACACGATATAAATGCAAATGGTGCTTTTGGCAGAACGCGCACGTGGATTTCTACCAAACGACGTGAAAAGCATGCCAATGCTGCTCTTTTTAGCACCCGCACATGGATTTGTGCCAAAACGCGTTTTAAGCATGCACATGCATCTTTTGGTAGACGCGGACGCAGTTTTCTGCAAAACCACACGATTTGCATGCAAATGGTGCTTTTGGCAGAACGCGCACGTGGATTTCTACCAAACGACGTGAAAAGCATGCCGATGCTGCTCTTTTTAGCACCCGCACATGGATTTGTGCCAAAACGCGTTTTAAGCATGCACATGCATCTTTTGGTAGACGCGGACGCAGTTTTCTGCAAAACCACACGATATGCATGCAAATGGTGCTTTTGGCAGAACGCGCACGTGGATTTCTACCAAACGACATGAAAAGCATGCCGATGCTGCTCTTTTTAGCACCGGCACCTGGATTTGTGCCAAAACGCGTTTTAAGCATGCACATGCATCTTTTGGTAGAGGCGAACGCACTTTTCTGCAAAACCACACGATATGCATGCAAATGGTGCTTTTGGCAGAACGCGCACGTGGATTTCTACCAAACGACGTGAAAAGCATGCCGATGCTGCTCTTTTTAGCACCCGCACATGGATTTGTGCCAAAACGCGTTTTAAGCACGCACATGCATCTTTTGGTAGACGCGGACGCAGTTTTCTGCAAAACCACACGATATGCATGCAAATGGTGCTTTTGGCAGAACGCGCACGTGGATTTCTACCAAACGACGTGAAAAGCATGCCGATGCTCTCATTTTTAGCACCCGCACATGGATTTGTGCCAAAACGCGTGTTAAGCATGCACATGCATCTTTTGGTAGACGCGGACGCAGTTTTCTGCAAAACCACACGATATGCATGCAAATGGTGCTTTTGGCAGAACGCGCACGTGGATTTCTACCAAACGACGTGAAAAGCATGCCGATGCTGCTCATTTTAGCACGCGCACATGGATTTGTGCCAAAACGCGTGTTAAGCATGCACCTGCATCTTTGGTAGACGCGGACGCAGTTTTCTGCAAAACCACACGATATGCATGCAAATGGTGCTTTTGGCAGAACGCGCACGTGGATTTCTACCAAACGACGTGAAAAGCATGCCGATGCTGCTCTTTTTAGCACCCGCACATGGATTTGTGCCAAAACGCGTTTTAAGCATGCACATGCATCTTTTGGTAGACGCGGACGCAGTTTTCTGCAAAACCACACGATATGCATGCAAAAGGTGCTTTTGGCAGAACGCGCACGTGGATTTCTACCAAACGACGTGAAAAGCATGCCGATGCTGCTCTTTTTAGCACCCGCACATGGATTTGTGCCAAAACGCGTTTTAAGCATGCACATGTATCTTTTGGTAGACGCGGACGCAGTTTTCTGCAAAACCACACGATATGCATGCAAATGGTGCTTTTGGCAGAACGCGCACGTGGATTTCTACCAAACGACGAGAAAAGCATGCCGATGCTGCTCTTTTTAGCATCCGTAGATGAATTTGTGCCAAAACGCGTGTTAAGCATGCACATGCATCTTTTGGTAGACGCGGACGCAGTTTTCTGCAAAACCACACGATATGCATGCAAATGGTGCGTTTGGCAGAACGCGCACGTGGATTTCTACCAAACGACGTGAAAAGCATGCTGATGCTGCTCTTTTTAGCACCCGCACATGGATTTGTGCCAAAACGCGTGTTAAGCATGCACATGCATCTTTTGGTAGACGCGGACGCAGTTTTCTGCAAAACCACACGATATGCATGCAAATGGTGCTTTTGGCAGAACGCGCACGTGGATTTCTACCAAACGACGTGAAAAGCATGCCGATGCTGCTCTTTTTAGCACCCGCACATGGATTTGTGCCAAAACGCGTTTTAAGCATGCACATGCATCTTTTGGTAGACGCGGACGCAGTTTTCTAGAAAACCACACGATATGCATGCAAATGGCGCTTTTGGCAGAACGCGCACGTGGAGTTCTACCAAACGACATGAAAAGCATGCCGATGCTGCTCTTTTTAGCACCCGCACATGGGTTTGTGCCAAAACGCGTTTTAAGCATGCACATGTATCTTTTGGTAGACGCGGACGCAGTTTTCTGCAAAACCACACGATATGCATGCAAAAGGTGCTTTTGGCAGAACGCGCACGTGGATTTCTACCAAACGACGTGAAAAGCATGCCGATGCTGCTCTTTTTAGCACCCGCACATGGATTTGTGCCAAAACGCGTTTTAAGCATGCACATGTATCTTTTGGTAGACGCGGACGCAGTTTTCTGCAAAACCACACGATATGCATGCAAATGGTGCTTTTGGCAGAACGCGCACGTGGATTTCTACCAAACGACGAGAAAAGCATGCCGATGCTGCTCTTTTTAGCATCCGTAGATGAATTTGTGCCAAAACGCGTGTTAAGCATGCACATGCATCTTTTGGTAGACGCGGACGCAGTTTTCTGCAAAACCACACGATATGCATGCAAATGGTGCGTTTGGCAGAACGCGCACGTGGATTTCTACCAAACGACGTGAAAAGCATGCTGATGCTGCTCTTTTTAGCACCCGCACATGGATTTGTGCCAAAACGCGTGTTAAGCATGCACATGCATCTTTTGGTAGACGCGGACGCAGTTTTCTGCAAAACCACACGATATGCATGCAAATGGTGCTTTTGGCAGAACGCGCACGTGGATTTCTACCAAACGACGTGAAAAGCATGCCGATGCTGCTCTTTTTAGCACCCGCACATGGATTTGTGCCAAAACGCGTTTTAAGCATGCACATGCATCTTTTGGTAGACGCGGACGCAGTTTTCTAGAAAACCACACGATATGCATGCAAATGGTGCTTTTGGCAGAACGCGCACGTGAATTTCTACCAAACGACGTGAAAAGCATGCCGATGCTGCTCTTTTTAGCACCCGCACATGGATTTGTGCCAAAACGCGTTTTAAGCATGCACATGTATCTTTTGGTAGACGCGGACGCAGTTTTCTGCAAAACCACACGATATGCATGCAAATGGTGCTTTTGGCAGAACGCGCACGTGGATTTCTACCAAACGACGAGAAAAGCATGCCGATGCTGCTCTTTTTAGCATCCGCACATGAATTTGTGCCAAAACGCGTGTTAAGCATGCACATGCATCTTTTGGTAGACGCGGACGCAGTTTTCTGCAAAACCACACGATATGCATGCAAATGGTGCTTTTGGCAGAACGCGCACGTGGATTTCTACCAAACGACGTGAAAAGCATGCCGATGCTGCTCTTTTTGCACCCGCACATTGTTTTGTGCCAAAACGCGTTTTAAGCATGCACATGCATCTTTTGGTAGGACGCAGTTTTCTGCAAAACCACACGATATGCATGCAAATGGCGCTTTTGGCAGAACGCGCACGTGGATTTCTACCAAACGACGTGAAAAGCATGCCGATGCTGCTCTTTTTAGCACCCGCACATGGATTTGTGCCAAAACGCGTTTAAGCATACACATGTATCTTTTGGTAGACGCGGACGCAGTTTTCTGCAAAACCACACGATATAAATGCAAATGGTGCTTTTGGCAGAACGCGCACGTGGATTTCTACCAAACGACGTGAAAAGCATGCCAATGCTGCTCTTTTTAGCACCCGCACATGGATTTGTGCCAAAACGCGTTTTAAGCATGCACATGCATCTTTTGGTAGACGCGGACGCAGTTTTCTGCAAAACCACACGATTTGCATGCAAATGGTGCTTTTGGCAGAACGCGCACGTGGATTTCTACCAAACGACGTGAAAAGCATGCCGATGCTGCTCTTTTTAGCACCCGCACATGGATTTGTGCCAAAACGCGTTTTAAGCATGCACATGCATCTTTTGGTAGACGCGGACGCAGTTTTCTGCAAAACCACACGATATGCATGCAAATGGTGCTTTTGGCAGAACGCGCACGTGGATTTCTACCAAACGACGTGAAAAGCATGCCGATGCTGCTCTTTTTAGCACCGGCACCTGGATTTGTGCCAAAACGCGTTTTAAGCATGCACATGCATCTTTTGGTAGAGGCGAACGCACTTTTCTGCAAAACCACACGATATGCATGCAAATGGTGCTTTTGGCAGAACGCGCACGTGGATTTCTACCAAACGACGTGAAAAGCATGCCGATGCTGCTCTTTTTAGCACCCGCACATGGATTTGTGCCAAAACGCGTTTTAAGCACGCACATGCATCTTTTGGTAGACGCGGACGCAGTTTTCTGCAAAACCACACGATATGCATGCAAATGGTGCTTTTGGCAGAACGCGCACGTGGATTTCTACCAAACGACGTGAAAAGCATGCCGATGCTCCCATTTTTAGCACCCGCACATGGATTTGTGCCAAAACGCGTGTTAAGCATGCACATGCATCTTTTGGTAGACGCGGACGCAGTTTTCTGCAAAACCACACGATATGCATGCAAATGGTGCTTTTGGCAGAACGCGCACGTGGATTTCTACCAAACGACGTGAAAAGCATGCCGATGCTGCTCATTTTAGCACGCGCACATGGATTTGTGCCAAAACGCGTGTTAAGCATGCACCTGCATCTTTGGTAGACGCGGACGCAGTTTTCTGCAAAACCACACGATATGCATGCAAATGGTGCTTTTGGCAGAACGCGCACGTGGATTTCTACCAAACGACGTGAAAAGCATGCCGATGCTGCTCTTTTTAGCACCCGCACATGGATTTGTGCCAAAACGCGTTTTAAGCATGCACATGCATCTTTTGGTTGACGCGGACGCAGTTTTCTGCAAAACCACACGATATACATGCAAATGGTGCTTTTGGCAGAACGCGCACGTGGATTTCTACCAAACAACGTGAAAAGCATGCCGATGCTGCTCTTTTTAGCACCGGCACATGGATTTGTGCCAAAATGCGTTTTAAGCATGCACATGCATCTTTTGGTAGACGCGGACGCAGTTTTCTGCAAAACCGCACGATATGCATGCAAATGGTGCTTTTGGCAGAACGCGCACGTGGATTTCTACCAAACGACGTGAAAAGCATGCCGATGCTGCTCTTTTTAGCACCCGCACATGGATTTGTGCCAAAACGCGTTTTAAGCATGCACATGTATCTTTTGGTAGACGCGGACGCTGTTTTCTGCAAAACCACACGATATACATGCAAATGGTGCTTTTGGCAGAACGCGCACGTGGATTTCTACCAAACGACGTGAAAAGCATGCCAATGCTGCTCTTTTTAGCACCCGCACATGGATTTGTGCCAAAACGCGTTTTAAGCATGCACATGCATCTTTTGGTAGACGCGGACGCAGTTTTCTGCAAAACCACACGATATGCATGCAAATGCTGCTTTTGGCAGAACGCGCACGTGGATTTCTACCAAACGACGTGCAAAGCATGCCGATGCTGCTCTTTTTAGCACCCGCACATGGATTTGTGCCAAAACGCGTTTTAAGCATGCACATGCATCTTTTGGTAGACGCGGATGCAGTTTTCTGCAAAACCACACAATATGAATGCAAATGGTGCTTTTGGCAGAACGCGCACGTGGATTTCTACCAAACCACGTGAAAAGCATGCCGATGCTGCTCTTTTTAGCACCCGCACACGGATTTGTGCCAAAACGCGTGTTAAGCATGCACATGCATCTTTTGGTAGACGCGGACGCAGTTTTCTGCAAAACCACACGATATGCATGCAAATGGTGCTTTTGGCAGAACGCGCACGTGGATTTCTACCAAACGACGTGAAAAGCATGCCGATGCTGCTCTTTTTAGCACCCGCACATGGATTTGTGCCAAAACGCGTTTTAAGCATGCACATGCATCTTTTGGTAGACGCGGACGCAGTTTTCTAGAAAACCACACGATTTGCATGCAAATGGCGCTTTTGGCAGAACGCGCACGTGGATTTCTACCAAACGACATGAAAAGCATGCCGATGCTGCTCTTTTTAGCACCCGCACATGGGTTTGTGCCAAAACGCGTTTTAAGCATGCACATGCATCTTTTGGTTGACGCGGACGCAGTTTTCTGCAAAACCACACGATATACATGCAAATGGTGCTTTTGGCAGAACGCGCACGTGGATTTCTACCAAACAACGTGAAAAGCATGCCGATGCTGCTCTTTTTAGCACCGGCACATGGATTTGTGCCAAAATGCGTTTTAAGCATGCACATGCATCTTTTGGTAGACGCGGACGCAGTTTTCTGCAAAACCGCACGATATGCATGCAAATGGTGCTTTTGGCAGAACGCGCACGTGGATTTCTACCAAACGACGTGAAAAGCATGCCGATGCTGCTCTTTTTAGCACCCGCACTTGGATTTGTGCCAAAACGCGTTTTAAGCATGCACATGTATCTTTTGGTAGACGCGGACGCTGTTTTCTGCAAAACCACACGATATACATGCAAATGGTGCTTTTGGCAGAACGCGCACGTGGATTTCTACCAAATGACGTGCAAAGCATGCCGATGCTGCTCTTTTTAGCACCCGCACATGGATTTGTGCCAAAACGCGTTTTAAGCATGCACATGCATCTTTTGGTAGACGCGGACGCAGTTTTCTGCAAAACCACACAATATGAATGCAAATGGTGCTTTTGGCAGAACGCGCACGTGGATTTCTACCAAACCACGTGAAAAGCATGCCGATGCTGCTCTTTTTAGCACCCGCACACGGATTTGTGCCAAAACGCGTGTTAAGCATGCACATGCATCTTTTGGTAGATGCGGACGCAGTTTTCTGCAAAACCACACGATATGCATGCAAATGGTGCTTTTGGCAGAACGCGCACGTGGATTTCTAACAAACGACGTGAAAAGCATGCCAATGCTGCTCTTTTTGCACCCGCACATTGTTTTGTGCCAAAACGCGTTTTAAGCATGCACATGCATCTTTTGGTAGGACGCAGTTTTCTGCAAAACCACACGATATGCATGCAAATGGCGCTTTTGGCAGAACGCGCACGTGGATTTCTACCAAACGACGTGAAAAGCATGCCGATGCTGCTCTTTTTAGCACCCGCACATTGTTTTGTGCCAAAACGCGTTTTAAGCATGCACATGTATCTTTTGGTAGACGCGGACGCAGTTTTCTGCAAAACCACACGATATACATGCAAATGGTGCTATTGGCAGAACGCGCACGTGGATTTCTACCAAACGACGTGAAAAGCATGCCGATGCTGCTCTTTTTAGCACCCGCACATGGATTTGTGCCATAACGCGTTTTAAGCATGCACATGCATCTTTTGGTAGACGCGGACGCAGTTTTCTGCAAAACCATACGATATGGATGCAAATGGTGCTTTGGCAGAACGCGCACGTGGATTTCTACCAAACGACGTGAAAAGCATGCCGATGCTGCTCTTTTTAGCATCCGAACATGAATTTGTGGCAAAACGCGTTTTAAGCATGCACATGCATCTTTTGGTAGACGCGGACGCAGTTTTCTGCAAAACCGCACGATATGCATGCAAATGGTGCTTTTGGCAGAACGCGCACGTGGATTTCTACCAAACGAGGTGAAAAGCATGCCGATGCTGCTCTTTTTAGCACCCGCACATGTATTTGTGCCAAAACGCGTTTTAAGCATGCACATGCATCTTTTGGTAGACGCGGACGCAGTTTTCTAGAAAACCACACGATATGCATGCAAATGGCGCTTTTGGCAGAACGCGCACGTGGATTTCTACCAAACGACATGAAAAGCATGCCGATGCTGCTCTTTTTAGCACCCGCACATGGGTTTGTGCCAAAACGCGTTTTAAGCATGCACATGCATCTTTTGGTTGACGCGGACGCAGTTTTCTGCAAAACCACACGATATACATGCAGATGGTGCTTTTGGCAGAACGCGCACGTGGATTTCTACCAAACGACGTGAAAAGCATGCCGATGCTGCTCTTTTTAGCACCGGCACATGGATTTGTGCCAAAATGCCTTTTAAGCATGCACATGCATCTTTTGGTAGACGCGGACGCAGTTTTCTGCAAAACCGCACGATATGCATGCAAACGGTGCTTTTGGCAGAACGCGCACGTGGATTTCTACCAAACGACGTGAAAAGCATGCCGATGCTGCTCTTTTTAGCACCCGCACATGGATTTGTGCCAAAACGCGTTTTAAGCATGCACATGTATCTTTTGGTAGACGCGGACGCTGTTTTCTGCAAAACCACACGATATACATGCAAATGGTGCTTTTGGCAGAACGCGCACGTGGATTTCTACCAAACGACGTGAAAAGCATGCCAATGCTGCTCTTTTTAGCACCCGCACATGGATTTGTGCCAAAACGCGTTTTAAGCATGCACATGCATCTTTTGGTAGACGCGGACGCAGTTTTCTGCAAAACCACACGATATGCATGCAAATGGTGCTTTTGGCAGAACGCGCACGTGGATTTCTACCAAACGACGTGCAAAGCATGCCGATGCTGCTCTTTTTAGCACCCGCACATGGATTTGTGCCAAAACGCGTTTTAAGCATGCACATGCATCTTTTGGTAGACGCGGACGCAGTTTTCTGCAAAACCACACAATATGAATGCAAATGGTGCTTTTGGCAGAACGCGCACGTGGATTTCTACCAAACCACGTGAAAAGCATGCCGATGCTGCTCTTTTTAGCACCCGCACACGGATTTGTGCCAAAACGCGTGTTAAGCATGCACATGCATCTTTTGGTAGACGCGGACGCAGTTTTCTGCAAAACCACACGATATGCATGCAAATGGTGCTTTTGGCAGAACGCGCACGTGGATTTCTACCAAACGACGTGAAAAGCATGCCGATGCTGCTCTTTTTGCACCCGCACATTGTTTTGTGCCAAAACGCGTTTTAAGCATGCACATGCATCTTTTGGTAGGACGCAGTTTTCTGCAAAACCACACGATATGCATGCAAATGGCGCTTTTGGCAGAACGCGCACGTGGATTTCTACCAAACGACGTGAAAAGCATGCCGATGCTGCTCTTTTTAGCACCCGCACATTGTTTTGTGCCAAAACGCGTTTTAAGCATGCACATGTATCTTTTGGTAGACGCGGACGCAGTTTTCTGCAAAACCACACGATATACATGCAAATGGTGCTATTGGCAGAACGCGCACGTGGATTTCTACCAAACGACGTGAAAAGCATGCCGATGCTGCTCTTTTTAGCACCCGCACATGGATTTGTGCCAAAACGCGTTTTAAGCATGCACATGCATCTTTTGGTAGACGCGGACGCAGTTTTCTGCAAAACCATACGATATGCATGCAAATGGTGCTTTTGGCAGAACGCGCACGTGGATTTCTACCAAACGACGTGAAAAGCATGCCGATGCTGCTCTTTTTAGCACCGGCACATGGATTTGTGCCAAAACGCGTTTTAAGCATGCACATGCATCTTTTGGTAGACGCGGACGCACTTTTCCGCAAAACCACACGATATGCATGCAAATGGTGCTTTTGGCAGAACGCGCACGTGGATTTCTACCAAACGACGTGAAAAGCATGCCGATGCTGCTCTTTTTAGCACCCGCACATGGATTTGTGCCAAAACGCGTTTTAAGTATGCACATGCATCTTTTGGTAGACGCGGACGCACTTTTCGGCAAAACCACACGATATGCATGCAAATGGTGCTTTTGGCAGAACGCGCACGTGGATTTCTACCAAACGACGTGAAAAGCATGCCGATGCTGCTCTTTTTAGCACCGGCACATGCATTTGTGCGAAAATGCGTTTTAAGCATGCACATGCAACTTCTGGTAGACGCGGACGCAGTTTTCTGCAAAACCGCACGATATGCATGCAAATGGTGCTTTTGGCAGAACGCGCACGTGGATTTCTACCAAACGACGTGAAAAGCATGCCGATGCTGCTCTTTTTAGCACCCGCACATGGATTTGTGCCAAAACGCGTTTTAAGCATGCACATGTATCTTTTGGTAGACGCGGACGCAGTTATCTGCAAAACCACACGATATACATTCAAATGGTGCTTTTGGCAGAACGCGCACGTTGATTTCTACCAAACGACGTGAAAAGCATGCCAATGCTGCTCTTTTTAGCACCCGCACATGGATTTGTGCCAAAACGCGTTTTAAACATGCACATGCATCTTTTGGTAGACGCGGACGCAGTTTTCTGCAAAACCACACGATATGCATGCAAATGGTGCTTTTGGCAGAACGCGCACGTGGATTTCTACCAAACGACGTGCAAAGCATGCCGATGCTGCTCTTTTTAGCACCCGCACATGGATTTGTGCCAAAACGCGTTTTAAGCATGCACATGCATCTTTTGGTAGACGCGGACGCAGTTTTCTGCAAAACCACACAATATGAATGCAAATGGTGCTTTTGGCAGAACGCGCACGTGGATTTCTACCAAACCACGTGAAAAGCATGCCGATGCTGCTCTTTTTAGCACCCGCACATGGATTTGCGCGAAAACGCGTGTTAAGCATGCACATGCATCTTTTGGTAGACGCGGACGCAGTTTTCTGCAAAACCACACGATTTGCATGCAAATGGTGCTTTTGGCAGAACGCGCACGTGGATTTCTACCAAACGACGTGAAAAGCATGCCGATGCTGCTCTTTTTAGCACCCGCACGTGGATTTGTGCCTAAACGCGTTTTAAGCATGCACATGCATCTTTTGGTAGACGCGGACGCAGTTTTCTGCAAAACCACACGATATGCATGCAAATGGTGCTTTTGGCAGAACGCGCACGTTGATTTCTACCAAACGACGTGAAAAGCATGCCGATGCTGCTCTTTTTAGCACCGGCACATGGATTTGTGCCAAAACGCGTTTTAAGCATGCACATGCATCTTTTGGTAGACGCGGACGCACTTTTCTGCAAAACCACACGATATGCATGCAAATGGTGCTTTTGGCAGAACGCGCACGTGGATTTCTACCAAACGACGTGAAAAGCATGCCGATGCTGCTCTTTTTAGCACCCGCACATGGATTTGTGCCAAAACGCGTTTTAAGCACGCACATGCATCTTTTGGTAGACGCGGACGCAGTTTTCTGCAAAACCACACGATATGCATGCAAATGGTGCTTTTGGCAGAACGCGCACGTGGATTTCTACCAAACGACGTGAAAAGCTTGCCGATGCTGCTCTTTTTAGCACCCGCCCATGGATTTGTGCCAAAACGCGTTTTAAGCATGCACATGCATCTTTTGGTAGACGCAGACGCAGTTTTCTGCAAAACCACACGATATGCATGCAAATGGTGCTTTTGGCAGAACGCGCACGTGGCTTTCTACCAAACGACGTGAAAAGCATGCCGATGCTGCTCTTTTTAGCACGCGCACATAGATTTGTGCCAAAACGCGTGTTAAGCATGCACCTGCATCTTTGGTAGACGCGGACGCACTTTTCTGCAAAACCACACGATATGCATGCAAATGGTGCTTTTGGCAGAACGCGCACGTGGATTTCTACCAAACGACGTGAAAAGCATGCCGATGCTGCTCTTTTTAGCACCCGCACATGGATTTGTGCCAAAACGCGTTTTAAGCATGCACATGCATCTTTTGGTAGACGCGGACGCAGTTTTCTGCAAAACCACACGATATGCATGCAAATGGTACTTTTGGCAGAACGCGCACGTGGATTTCTACCAAACGACGTGAAAAGCATGCCGATGCTGCTCTTTTTAGCACCCGCACATGGATTTGTGCCAAAACGCGTTTTAAGCATGCACATGTATCTTTTGGTAGACGCGGACGCAGTTTTCTGCAAAACCACACGATATGCATGCAAATGGTGCTTATGGCAGAACGCGCATGTGGATTTCTACCAAACGACGAGAAAAGCATGCCGATGCTGCTCTTTTTAGCATCCGTAGATGAATTTGTGCCAAAACGCGTGTTAAGCATGCACATGCATCTTTTGGTAGACGCGGACGCAGTTTTCTGCAAAACCACACGATATGCATGCAAATGGTGCTTTTGGCAGAACGCGCACGTGGATTTCTACCAAACGACGTGAAAAGCATGCTGATGCTGCTCTTTTTAGCACCCGCACATGGATTTGTGCCAAAACGCGTGTTAAGCATGCACATGCATCTTTTGGTAGACGCGGACGCAGTTTTCTGCAAAACCACACGATTTGCATGCAAATGGTGCTTTTGGCAGAACGCGCACGTGGATTTCTACCAAACGACGTGAAAAGCATGCCGATGCTGCTCTTTTTAGCACCCGCACATGGATTTGTGCCAAAACGCGTTTTAAGCATGCACATGCATCTTTTGGTAGACGCGGACGCAGTTTTCTGCAAAACCACACGATATGCAGGCAAATGGTGCTTTTGGCAGAACGCGCACGTGGATTTCTACCAAACGACGTGAAAAGCATGCCGATGCTGCTCTTTTTAGCACCGGCACATGGATTTGTGCCAAAACGCGTTTTAAGCATGCACATGCATCTTTTGGTAGACGCGGACGCACTTTTCTGCAAAACCACACGATATGCATGCAAATGGTGCTTTTGGCAGAACGCGCACGTGGATTTCTACCAAACGACGTGAAAAGCATGCCGATGCTGCTCTTTTTAGCACCCGCACATGGATTTGTGCCAAAACGCGTTTTAAGCACGCACATGCATCTTTTGGTAGACGCGGACGCAGTTTTCTGCAAAACCACACGATATGCATGCAAATGGTGCTTTTGGCAGAACGCGCACGTGGATTTCTACCAAACGACGTGAAAAGCTTGCCGATGCTGCTCTTTTTAGCACCCGCCCATGGATTTGTGCCAAAACGCGTTTTAAGCATGCACATGCATCTTTTGGTAGACGCAGACGCAGTTTTCTGCAAAACCACACGATATGCATGCAAATGGTGCTTTTGGCAGAACGCGCACGTGGCTTTCTACCAAACGACGTGAAAAGCATGCCGATGCTCCCATTTTTAGCACCCGCACATGGATTTGTGCCAAAACGCGTGTTAAGCATGCACATGCATCTTTTGGTAGACGCGGACGCAGTTTTCTGCAAAACCACACGATATGCATGCAAATGGTGCTTTTGGCAGAACGCGCACGTGGATTTCTACCAAACGACGTGAAAAGCATGCCGATGCTGCTCTTTTTAGCACGCGCACATGGATTTGTGCCAAAACGCGTGTTAAGCATGCACCTGCATCTTTGGTAGACGCGGACGCAGTTTTCTGCAAAACCACACGATATGCATGCAAATGGTGCTTTTGGCAGAACGCGCACGTGGATTTCTACCAAACGACGTGAAAAGCATGCCGATGCTGCTCTTTTTAGCACCCGCACATGGATTTGTGCCAAAACGCGTTTTAAGCATGCACATGCATCTTTTGGTAGACGCGGACGCAGTTTTCTGCAAAACCACACGATATGCATGCAAATGGTACTTTTGGCAGAACGCGCACGTGGATTTCTACCAAACGACGAGAAAAGCATGCTGATGCTGCTCTTTTTAGCACCCGCACATGGATTTGTGCCAAAACGCGTGTTAAGCATGCACATGCATCTTTTGGTAGACGCGGACGCAGTTTTCTGCAAAACCACACGATATGCATGCAAATGGTGCTTTTGGCAGAACGCGCACGTGGATTTCTACCAAACGACGTGAAAAGCATGCCGATGCTGCTCTTTTTAGCACCCGCACATGGATTTGTGCCAAAACGCGTTTTAAGCATGCACATGTATCTTTTGGTAACCGCGGACGCAGTTTTCTGCAAAACCACACGATATGCATGCAAATGGTGCTTTTGGCAGAACACGCACGTGAATTTCTACCAAATGACGTGAAAAGCATGCCGATGCTGCTCTTTTTAGCACCCGCACATGGATTTGTGCCAAAACGCGTGTTAAGCATGCACATGCATCTTTTGGTAGACGCGGACGCAGTTTTCTGCAAAACCACACGATATGCATGCAAATGGTGCTTTTGGCAGAACGCGCACGTGGATTTCTACCAAACGACGTGAAAAGCATGCCGATGCTGCTCTTTTTAGCACCCGCACATGCATTTGTGCCAAAACGCGTTTTAAGCATGCACATGCATCTTTTGGTAGACGCGGACGCAGTTTTCTGCAAAACCACACGATATGCATGCAAATGGTGCTTTTGGCAGAACGCGCACGTGGATTTCTACCAAACGACGTGAAAAGCATGCCGATGCTGCTCTTTTTAGCACCCGCACACGGATTTGTGCCAAAACGCGTTTTAACCATGCACATGTATGTTTTGGTAGACGCGGACGCAGTTTTCTGCAAAACCACACGATATGCATGCAAATGGTGCTTTTGGCAGAACGCGCACGTGGATTTCTACCAAACGACGAGAAAAGAATGCCGATGCTGCTCTTTTTAGCATCCGCACATGACTTTGTGCCAAAACGCGTGTTAAGCATGCACATGCACCTTTTGGTAGACGCGGACGCAGTTTTCTGCAAAACCACACGATATGCATGCAAATGGTGCTTTTGGCAGAACGCGCACGTGGATTTCTACCAAACGACGTGAAAAGCATGCCGATGCTGCTCTTTTTAGCACCCGCACATTGTTTTGTGCCAAAACGCGTTTTAAGCATGCACATGCATCTTTTGGTAGACGCGGACGCAGTTTTCTGCAAAACCACACGATATGCATGCAAATGGTGCTTTTGGCAGAACGCGCACGTGGATTTCTACCAAACGACGTGAAAAGCATGCCGATGCTGCTCTTTTTAGCATCCGAACATGAATTTGTGGCAAAACGCGTTTTAAGCATGCACATGCATCTTTTGGTAGACGCGGACGCAGTTTTCTGCAAAACCACACGATATGCATGCAAATGGTACTTTTGGCAGAACGCGCACGTGGATTTCTACCAAACGACGAGAAAAGCATGCCGATGTTGCTCTTTTTAGCATCCGTAGATGAATTTGTGCCAAAACGCGTGTTAAGCATGCACATGCATCTTTTGGTAGACGGGGACGCAGTTTTCTGCAAAACCACACGATATGCATGCAAATGGTGCTTTTGGCAGAACGCGCACGTGGATTTCTACCAAACGACGTGAAAAGCATGCTGATGCTGCTCTTTTTAGCACCCGCACATGGATTTGTGCCAAAACGCGTGTTAAGCATGCACATGCATCTTTTGGTAGACGCGGACGCAGTTTTCTGCAAAACCACACGATATGCATGCAAATGGTGCTTTTGGCAGAACGCGCACGTGGATTTCTACCAAACGACGTGAAAAGCATGCCGATGCTGCTCTTTTTAGCACCCGCACATGGATTTGTGCCAAAACGCGTTTTAAGCATGCACATGTATCTTTTGGTAACCGCGGACGCAGTTTTCTGCAAAACCACACGATATGCATGCAAATGGTGCTTTTGGCAGAACACGCACGTGAATTTCTACCAAATGACGTGAAAAGCATGCCGATGCTGCTCTTTTTAGCACCCGCACATGGATTTGTGCCAAAACGCGTGTTAAGCATGCACATGCATCTTTTGGTAGACGCGGACGCAGTTTTCTGCAAAACCACACGATATGCATGCAAATGGTGCTTTTGGCAGAACGCGCACGTGGATTTCTACCAAACGACGTGAAAAGCATGCCGATGCTGCTCTTTTTAGCACCCGCACATGCATTTGTGCCAAAACGCGTTTTAAGCATGCACATGCATCTTTTGGTAGACGCGGACGCAGTTTTCTGCAAAACCACACGATATGCATGCAAATGGTGCTTTTGGCAGAACGCGCACGTGGATTTCTACCAAACGACGTGAAAAGCATGCCGATGCTGCTCTTTTTCGCACCCGCACATGGATTTGTGCCAAAACGCGTTTTAACCATGCACATGTATGTTTTGGTAGACGCGGACGCAGTTTTCTGCAAAACCACACGATATGCATGCAAATGGTGCTTTTGGCAGAACGCGCACGTGGATTTCTACCAAACGACGAGAAAAGCATGCCGATGCTGCTCTTTTTAGCATCCGCACATGACTTTGTGCCAAAACGCGTGTTAAGCATGCACATGCACCTTTTGGTAGACGCGGACGCAGTTTTCTGCAAAACCACACGATATGCATGCAAATGGTGCTTTTGGCAGAACGCGCACGTGGATTTCTACCAAACGACGTGCAAAGCATGCCGATGCTGCTCTTTTTAGCACCCGCACATGGATTTGTGCCAAAACGCGTTTTAAGCATGCACATGCATCTTTTGGTAGACGCGGACGCAGTTTTCTGCAAAACCACACAATATGAATGCAAATGGTGCTTTTGGCAGAACGCGCACGTGGATTTCTACCAAACCACGTGAAAAGCATGCCGATGCTGCTCTTTTTAGCACCCGCACACGGATTTGTGCCAAAACGCGTGTTAAGCATGCACATGCATCTTTTGGTAGACGCGGACGCAGTTTTCTGCAAAACCACACGATATGCATGCAAATGGTGCTTTTGGCAGAACGCGCACGTGGATTTCTACCAAACGACGTGAAAAGCATGCCGATGCTGCTCTTTTTGCACCCGCACATTGTTTTGTGCCAAAACGCGTTTTAAGCATGCACATGCATCTTTTGGTAGGACGCAGTTTTCTGCAAAACCACACGATATGCATGCAAATGGCGCTTTTGGCAGAACGCGCACGTGGATTTCTACCAAACGACGTGAAAAGCATGCCGATGCTGCTCTTTTTAGCACCCGCACATTGTTTTGTGCCAAAACGCGTTTTAAGCATGCACATGTATCTTTTGGTAGACGCGGACGCAGTTTTCTGCAAAACCACACGATATACATGCAAATGGTGCTATTGGCAGAACGCGCACGTGGATTTCTACCAAACGACGTGAAAAGCATGCCGATGCTGCTCTTTTTAGCACCCGCACATGGATTTGTGCCAAAACGCGTTTTGAGCATGCACATGCATCTTTTGGTAGACGCGGACGCAGTTTTCTGCAAAACCATACGATATGCATGCAAATGGTGCTTTTGGCAGAACGCGCACGTGGATTTCTACCAAACGACGTGAAAAGCATGCCGATGCTGCTCTTTTTAGCACCGGCACATGGATTTGTGCCAAAACGCGTTTTAAGCATGCACATGCATCTTTTGGTAGACGCGGACGCACTTTTCCGCAAAACCACACGATATGCATGCAAATGGTGCTTTTGGCAGAACGCGCACGTGGATTTCTACCAAACGACGTGAAAAGCATGCCGATGCTGCTCTTTTTAGCACCCGCACATGGATTTGTGCCAAAACGCGTTTTAAGTATGCACATGCATCTTTTGGTAGACGCGGACGCACTTTTCTGCAAAACCACACGATATGCATGCAAATGGTGCTTTTGGCAGAACGCGCACGTGGATTTCTACCAAACGACGTGAAAAGCATGCCGATGCTGCTCTTTTTAGCACCGGCACATGCATTTGTGCCAAAATGCGTTTTAAGCATGCACATGCATCTTCTGGTAGACGCGGACGCAGTTTTCTGCAAAACCGCACGATATGCATGCAAATGGTGCTTTTGGCAGAACGCACGCGTGGATTTCTACCAAACGACGTGAAAAGCATGCCGATGCTGCTCTTTTTAGCACCCGCACATGGATTTGTGCCAAAACGCGTTTTAAGCATGCACATGTATCTTTTGGTAGACGCGGACGCAGTTATCTGCAAAACCACACGATATACATTCAAATGGTGATTTTGGCAGAACGCGCACGTTGATTTCTACCAAACGACGTGAAAAGCATGCCAATGCTGCTCTTTTTAGCACCCGCACATGGATTTGTGCCAAAACGCGTTTTAAACATGCACATGCATCTTTTGGTAGACGCGGACGCAGTTTTCTGCAAAACCACACGATATGCATGCAAATGGTGCTTTTGGCAGAACGCGCACGTGGATTTCTACCAAACGACGTGCAAAGCATGCCGATGCTGCTCTTTTTAGCACCCGCACATGGATTTGTGCCAAAACGCGTTTTAAGCATGCACATGCATCTTTTGGTAGACGCGGACGCAGTTTTCTGCAAAACCACACAATATGAATGCAAATGGTGCTTTTGGCAGAACGCGCACGTGGATTTCTACCAAACCACGTGAAAAGCATGCCGATGCTGCTCTTTTTAGCACCCGCACATGGATTTGTGCGAAAACGCGTGTTAAGCATGCACATGCATCTTTTGGTAGACGCGGACGCAGTTTTCTGCAAAACCACACGATTTGCATGCAAATGGTGCTTTTGGCAGAACGCGCACGTGGATTTCTACCAAACGACGTGAAAAGCATGCCGATGCTGCTCTTTTTAGCACCCGCACATGGATTTGTGCCAAAACGCGTTTTAAGCATGCACATGCATCTTTTGGTAGACGCGGACGCAGTTTTCTGCAAAACCACACGATATGCATGCAAATGGTGCTTTTGGCAGAACGCGCACGTTGATTTCTACCAAACGACGTGAAAAGCATGCCGATGCTGCTCTTTTTAGCACCGGCACATGGATTTGTGCCAAAACGCGTTTTAAGCATGCACATGCATCTTTTGGTAGACGCGGACGCACTTTTCTGCAAAACCACACGATATGCATGCAAATGGTGCTTTTGGCAGAACGCGCACGTGGATTTCTACCAAACGACGTGAAAAGCATGCCGATGCTGCTCTTTTTAGCACCCGCACATGGATTTGTGCCAAAACGCGTTTTAAGCACGCACATGCATCTTTTGGTAGACGCGGACGCAGTTTTCTGCAAAACCACACGATATGCATGCAAATGGTGCTTTTGGCAGAACGCGCACGTGGATTTCTACCAAACGACGTGAAAAGCTTGCCGATGCTGCTCTTTTTAGCACCCGCCCATGGATTTGTGCCAAAACGCGTTTTAAGCATGCACATGCATCTTTTGGTAGACGCAGACGCAGTTTTCTGCAAAACCACATGATATGCATGCAAATGGTGCTTTTGGCAGAACGCGCACGTGGCTTTCTACCAAACGACGTGAAAAGCATGCCGATGCTGCTCTTTTTAGCACGCGCACATAGATTTGTGCCAAAACGCGTGTTAAGCATGCACCTGCATCTTTGGTAGACGCGGACGCACTTTTCTGCAAAACCACACGATATGCATGCAAATGGTGCTTTTGGCAGAACGCGCACGTGGATTTCTACCAAACGACGTGAAAAGCATGCCGATGCTGCTCTTTTTAGCACCCGCACATGGATTTGTGCCAAAACGCGTTTTAAGCATGCACATGCATCTTTTGGTAGACGCGGACGCAGTTTTCTGCAAAACCACACGATATGCATGCAAATGGTACTTTTGGCAGAACGCGCACGTGGATTTCTACCAAACGACGTGAAAAGCATGCCGATGCTGCTCTTTTTAGCACCCGCACATGGATTTGTGCCAAAACGCGTTTTAAGCATGCACATGTATCTTTTGGTAGACGCGGACGCAGTTTTCTGCAAAACCACACGATATGCATGCAAATGGTGCTTATGGCAGAACGCGCATGTGGATTTCTACCAAACGACGAGAAAAGCATGCCGATGCTGCTCTTTTTAGCATCCGTAGATGAATTTGTGCCAAAACGCGTGTTAAGCATGCACATGCATCTTTTGGTAGACGCGGACGCAGTTTTCTGCAAAACCACACGATATGCATGCAAATGGTGCTTTTGGCAGAACGCGCACGTGGATTTCTACCAAACGACGTGAAAAGCATGCTGATGCTGCTCTTTTTAGCACCCGCACATGGATTTGTGCCAAAACGCGTGTTAAGCATGCACATGCATCTTTTGGTAGACGCGGACGCAGTTTTCTGCAAAACCACACGATTTGCATGCAAATGGTGCTTTTGGCAGAACGCGCACGTGGATTTCTACCAAACGACGTGAAAAGCATGCCGATGCTGCTCTTTTTAGCACCCGCACATGGATTTGTGCCAAAACGCGTTTTAAGCATGCACATGCATCTTTTGGTAGACGCGGACGCAGTTTTCTGCAAAACCACACGATATGCATGCAAATGGTGCTTTTGGCAGAACGCACACGTGGATTTCTACCAAACGACGTGAAAAGCATGCCGATGCTGCTCTTTTTAGCACCGGCACATGGATTTGTGCCAAAACGCGTTTTAAGCATGCACATGCATCTTTTGGTAGACGCGGACGCACTTTTCTGCAAAACCACACGATATGCATGCAAATGGTGCTTTTGGCAGAACGCGCACGTGGATTTCTACCAAACGACGTGAAAAGCATGCCGATGCTGCTCTTTTTAGCACCCGCACATGGATTTGTGCCAAAACGCGTTTTAAGCACGCACATGCATCTTTTGGTAGACGCGGACGCAGTTTTCTGCAAAACCACACGATATGCATGCAAATGGTGCTTTTGGCAGAACGCGCACGTGGATTTCTACCAAACGACGTGAAAAGCTTGCCGATGCTGCTCTTTTTAGCACCCGCCCATGGATTTGTGCCAAAACGCGTTTTAAGCATGCACATGCATCTTTTGGTAGACGCAGACGCAGTTTTCTGCAAAACCACACGATATGCATGCAAATGGTGCTTTTGGCAGAACGCGCACGTGGCTTTCTACCAAACGACGTGAAAAGCATGCCGATGCTCCCATTTTTAGCACCCGCACATGGATTTGTGCCAAAACGCGTGTTAAGCATGCACATGCATCTTTTGGTAGACGCGGACGCAGTTTTCTGCAAAACCACACGATATGCATGCAAATGGTGCTTTTGGCAGAACGCGCACGTGGATTTCTACCAAACGACGTGAAAAGCATGCCCATGCTGCTCTTTTTAGCACGCGCACATGGATTTGTGCCAAAACGCGTGTTAAGCATGCACCTGCATCTTTGGTAGACGCGGACGCAGTTTTCTGCAAAACCACACGATATGCATGCAAATGGTGCTTTTGGCAGAACGCGCACGTGGATTTCTACCAAACGACGTGAAAAGCATGCCGATGCTGCTCTTTTTAGCACCCGCACATGGATTTGTGCCAAAACGCGTTTTAAGCATGCACATGCATCTTTTGGTAGACGCGGACGCAGTTTTCTGCAAAACCACACGATATGCATGCAAATGGTACTTTTGGCAGAACGCGCACGTGGATTTCTACCAAACGACGAGAAAAGCATGCCGATGCTGCTCTTTTTAGCATCCGTAGATGAATTTGTGCCAAAACGCGTGTTAAGCATGCACATGCATCTTTTGGTAGACGGGGACGCAGTTTTCTGCAAAACCACACGATATGCATGCAAATGGTGCTTTTGGCAGAACGCGCACGTGGATTTCTACCAAACGACGTGAAAAGCATGCTGATGCTGCTCTTTTTAGCACCCGCACATGGATTTGTGCCAAAACGCGTGTTAAGCATGCACATGCATCTTTTGGTAGACGCGGACGCAGTTTTCTGCAAAACCACACGATATGCATGCAAATGGTGCTTTTGGCAGAACGCGCACGTGGATTTCTACCAAACGACGTGAAAAGCATGCCGATGCTGCTCTTTTTAGCACCCGCACATGGATTTGTGCCAAAACGCGTTTTAAGCATGCACATGTATCTTTTGGTAACCGCGGACGCAGTTTTCTGCAAAACCACACGATATGCATGCAAATGGTGCTTTTGGCAGAACAGGCACGTGAATTTCTACCAAATGACGTGAAAAGCATGCCGATGCTGCTCTTTTTAGCACCCGCACATGGATTTGTGCCAAAACGCGTGTTAAGCATGCACATGCATCTTTTGGTAGACGCGGACGCAGTTTTCTGCAAAACCACACGATATGCATGCAAATGGTGCTTTTGGCAGAACGCGCACGTGGATTTCTACCAAACGACGTGAAAAGCATGCCGATGCTGCTCTTTTTAGCACCCGCACATGCATTTGTGCCAAAACGCGTTTTAAGCATGCACATGCATCTTTTGGTAGACGCGGACGCAGTTTTCTGCAAAACCACACGATATGCATGCAAATGGTGCTTTTGGCAGAACGCGCACGTGGATTTCTACCAAACGACGTGAAAAGCATGCCGATGCTGCTCTTTTTAGCACCCGCACATGGATTTGTGCCAAAACGCGTTTTAACCATGCACATGTATGTTTTGGTAGACGCGGACGCAGTTTTCTGCAAAACCACACGATATGCATGCAAATGGTGCTTTTGGCAGAACGCGCACGTGGATTTCTACCAAACGACGAGAAAAGCATGCCGATGCTGCTCTTTTTAGCATCCGCACATGACTTTGTGCCAAAACGCGTGTTAAGCATGCACATGCACCTTTTGGTAGACGCGGACGCAGTTTTCTGCAAAACCACACGATATGCATGCAAATGGTGCTTTTGGCAGAACGCGCACGTGGATTTCTACCAAACGACGTGAAAAGCATGCCGATGCTGCTCTTTTTAGCACCCGCACATTGTTTTGTGCCAAAACGCGTTTTAAGCATGCACATGCATCTTTTGGTAGACGCGGACGCAGTTTTCTGCAAAACCACACGATATGCATGCAAATGGTGCTTTTGGCAGAACGCGCACGTGGATTTCTACCAAACGACGTGAAAAGCATGCCGATGCTGCTCTTTTTAGCATCCGAACATGAATTTGTGGCAAAACGCGTTTTAAGCATGCACATGCATCTTTTGGTAGACGCGGACGCAGTTTTCTGCAAAACCACACGATATGCATGCAAATGGTACTTTTGGCAGAACGCGCACGTGGATTTCTACCAAACGACGAGAAAAGCATGCCGATGCTGCTCTTTTTAGCATCCGTAGATGAATTTGTGCCAAAACGCGTGTTAAGCATGCACATGCATCTTTTGGTAGACGGGGACGCAGTTTTCTGCAAAACCACACGATATGCATGCAAATGGTGCTTTTGGCAGAACGCGCACGTGGATTTCTACCAAACGACGTGAAAAGCATGCTGATGCTGCTCTTTTTAGCACCCGCACATGGATTTGTGCCAAAACGCGTGTTAAGCATGCACATGCATCTTTTGGTAGACGCGGACGCAGTTTTCTGCAAAACCACACGATATGCATACAAATGGTGCTTTTGGCAGAACGCGCACGTGGATTTCTACCAAACGACGTGAAAAGCATGCCGATGCTGCTCTTTTTAGCACCCGCACATGGATTTGTGCCAAAACGCGTTTTAAGCATGCACATGTATCTTTTGGTAACCGCGGACGCAGTTTTCTGCAAAACCACACGATATGCATGCAAATGGTGCTTTTGGCAGAACACGCACGTGAATTTCTACCAAATGACGTGAAAAGCATGCCGATGCTGCTCTTTTTAGCACCCGCACATGGATTTGTGCCAAAACGCGTGTTAAGCATGCACATGCATCTTTTGGTAGACGCGGACGCAGTTTTCTGCAAAACCACACGATATGCATGCAAATGGTGCTTTTGGCAGAACGCGCACGTGGATTTCTACCAAACGACGTGAAAAGCATGCCGATGCTGCTCTTTTTAGCACCCGCACATGCATTTGTGCCAAAACGCGTTTTAAGCATGCACATGCATCTTTTGGTAGACGCGGACGCAGTTTTCTGCAAAACCACACGATATGCATGCAAATGGTGCTTTTGGCAGAACGCGCACGTGGATTTCTACCAAACGACGTGAAAAGCATGCCGATGCTGCTCTTTTTAGCACCCGCACATGGATTTGTGCCAAAACGCGTTTTAACCATGCACATGTATGTTTTGGTAGACGCGGACGCAGTTTTCTGCAAAACCACACGATATGCATGCAAATGGTGCTTTTGGCAGAACGCGCACGTGGATTTCTACCAAACGACGAGAAAAGCATGCCGATGCTGCTCTTTTTAGCATCCGCACATGACTTTGTGCCAAAACGCGTGTTAAGCATGCACATGCACCTTTTGGTAGACGCGGACGCAGTTTTCTGCAAAACCACACGATATGCATGCAAATGGTGCTTTTGGCAGAACGCGCACGTGGATTTCTACCAAACGACGTGAAAAGCATGCCGATGCTGCTCTTTTTAGCACCCGCACATTGTTTTGTGCCAAAACGCGTTTTAAGCATGCACATGCATCTTTTGGTAGACGCGGACGCAGTTTTCTGCAAAACCACACGATATGCATGCAAATGGTGCTTTTGGCAGAACGCGCACGTGGATTTCTACCAAACGACGTGAAAAGCATGCCGATGCTGCTCTTTTTAGCATCCGAACATGAATTTGTGGCAAAACGCGTTTTAAGCATGCACATGCATCTTTTGGTAGACGCGGACGCAGTTTTCTGCAAAACCACACGATATGCACGCAAATGGTGCTTTTGGCAGAACGCGCACGTGGATTTCTATCAAACGACGTGAAAAGCATGCCGACGCTGCTATTTTTAGCACCCGCACATGGATTTGTGCCAAAACGCGTTTTAAGCATGCACATGCATCTTTTGGTAGACGCGGACGCAGTTTTCTGCAAAACCGCACGATATGCATGCAAATGGTGCTTTTGGCAGAACGCGCACGTGGATTTCTACCAAACGAGGTGAAAAGCATGCCGATGCTGCTCTTTTTAGCACCCGCACATGGATTTGTGTCAAAACGCGTTTTAAGCATGTACATGCATCTTTTGGTAGACGCGGACGCAGTTTTCTAGAAAACCACACGATATGCATGCAAATGGCGCTTTTGGCAGAACGCGCACGTGGATTTCTACCAAACGACGTGAAAAGCATGCCGATGCTGCTCTTTTTAGCACCCGCACATGGGTTTGTGCCAAAACGCGTTTTAAGCATGCACATGCATCTTTTGGTTGACGCGGACGCAGTTTTCTGCAAAACCACACGATATACATGCAAATGGTGCTTTTGGCAGAACGCGCACGTGGATTTCCACCAAACGACGTGAAAAGCATGCCGATGCTGCTCTTTTTAGCACCCGCACATGTATTTGTGCCAAAACGTGTTTTAAGCATGCACATGCATCTTTTGGTAGACGCGGACGCAGTTTTCTGCAAAACCACACGATATGCATGCAAATGGTGCTTTTGGCAGAACGCGCACGTGGGTTTCTACCAAACGACGTGAAAAGCATGCCGATGCTTCTCTTTTTAGCACCCGCACATGGATTTGTGCCAAAACGCGTGTTAAGCATGCACATGCATCTTTTGGTAGACGCGGACGCAGACGCAGTTTTCTGCAAAACCACACGATATGCATGCAAATGGTGCTTTTGGCAGAACGCGCACGTGGATTTCTACCAAACGACGTGAAAAGCATGCCGATGCTGCTCTTTTTAGCACCCGCACATGGGATTTGTGCCAAAACGCGTTTTAAGCATGCACATGTATCTTTTGGTAGACGCGGACGCAGTTTTCTGCAAAACCACACGATATGCATGCAAATGGTGCTTTTGGCAGAACGCGCACGTGGATTTCTACCAAATGACGTGAAAAGCATGCCGATGCTGCTCTTTTTAGCACCCGCACATGGATTTGTGCCAAAACGCATGTTAAGCATGCACATGCATCTTTTGGTAGACGCGGACGCAGTTTTCTGCAAAACCACACGATATGCATGCAAATGGTGCTTTTGGCAGAACGCGCACGTGGATTTCTACCAAACGACGTGAAAAGCATGCCGATGCTGCTCTTTTTAGCACCCGCACATGCATTTGTGCCAAAACGCGTTTTAAGCATGCACATGCATCTTTTGGTAGACGCGGACGCAGTTTTCTGCAAAACCACACGATATGCATGCAAATGGTGGTTTTGGCAGAACGCGCACGTGGATTTCTACCAAACGACGTGAAAAGCATGCCGATGCTGCTCGTTTTAGCACCCGCACATGGGATTTGTGCCAAAACGCGTTTTAAGCATGCACATGTATCTTTTGGTAGACGCGGACGCAGTTTTCTGCAAAACCACACGATATGCATGCAAATGGTGCTTTTGGCAGAACGCGCACGTGGGTTTCTACCAAATGACGTGAAAAGCATGCCGATGCTGCTCTTTTTAGCACCCGCACTTGGATTTGTGCCAAAACGCGTTTTAAGCATGCACATGCATCTTTTGGTAGACGCGGACGCAGTTTTCTGCAAAACCACACGATATACATGCAAATGGTGCTTTTGGCAGAACGCGCACGTGGATTTCTACCAAACGACGTGAAAAGCATGCCGATGCTGCTCTTTTTAGCACCCGCACATGGATTTGTGCCAAAACGCGTTTTAAGCATGCACATGCATCTTTTGGTTGACGCGGACGCAGTTTTCTGCAAAACCACACGATATGCATGCAAATGGTGCTTTTGGCACACCGCGCACGTGGATTTCTTCCAAACGACGTGAAAAGCATGCCGATGCTGCTCTTTTTAGCACCCGCACATGGATTTGTGCCAAAACGCGTTTTAAGCATGCACATGCATCTTTTGGTAGACGCTGACGCAGTTTTCTGCAAAACCACACGATATGCATGCAAATAGTGGTTTTGGCAGAACGCGCACGTGGATTTCAACCAAACGACGTGAAAAGCATGCCGATGCTGCTCTTTTTAGCACCCGCACATGGATTTGTGCCAAAACGCGTTTTAAGCATGCACATGCATCTTTTGGTAGACGCGGACGCAGTTTTCTGCAAAACCACACGATATGCATGCAAATGGCGCTTTTGGCAGAACGCGCACGTGGATTTCTACCAAACGACGTGAAAAGCATGCCGATGCTGATCTTTTTAGCACCCGCACTTGGATTTGTGCCAAAACGCGTTTTAAGCATGCACATGCATCTTTTGGTAGACGCGGACGCAGTTTTCTGCAAAACCACACGATATACATGCAAATGGTGCTTTTGGCAGAACGCGCACGTGGATTTCTACCAAACGACGTGAAAAGCATGCCGATGCTGCTCTTTTTAGCACCCGCACATGGATTTGTGCCAAAACGCGTTTTAAGCATGCGCATGCATCTTTTGGTAGACGAGGACGCAGTTTTCTGCAAAACCACACGATATGCATGAAAATGGTGCTTTTGGCAGAACGCGCACGTGGATTTCTACCAAACGACGTGAAAAGCATGCCGATACTGCTCTTTTTAGCACCCGCACATGGATTTGTGCCAAAACGCGTTTTAAGCATGCACATGCATCTTTTGGTAGACGCGGACGCAGTTTTCTGAAAAACCACACGATATGCATGCAAATGGTGCTTTTGGCAGAACGCGCACGTGGATTTCTACCAAACGACGTGAAAAGCATGCCGATGCTGCTCTTTTTAGCACCCGCACATGGATTTGTGCCAAAACGCGTTTTAAGCATGCACATGCATCTTTTGGTACACGCGGACGCAGTTTTCTGCAAAACCACACGATATGCATGCAAATGGTGCTTTTGGCAGAACGCGCACGTGGATTTCTACCAAACGACGTGAAAAGCCTGCCGATGCTGCTCTTTTTAGCACCGGCACATGGATTTGTGCTAAAACGCGTTTTAAGCATGCACATGCATCTTTTGGTAGACGCGGACGCACTTTTCTGCAAAACCACACGATATGCATGCAAATGGTGCTTTTGGCAGAACGCGCACGTGGATTTCTACCAAACGACGTGAAAAGCATGCCGATGCTGCTCTTTTTAGCACCGGCAGATGGATTTCTGCTAAAACGCGTTTTAAGCATGCACATGCATCTTTTGGTAGACGCGGACGCAGTTTTCTGCAAAACCGTACGATATGCATGCAAATGGTGCTTTTGGCAGAACGCGCACGTGGATTTCTACCAAACGACGTGAAAAGCATGCCGATGCTGCTCTTTTTAGCACCGGCAGATGGATTTCTGCTAAAACGCGTTTTAAGCATGCACATGCATCTTTTGGTAGACGCGGACGCACTTTTCTGCAAAACCACACGATATGCATGCAAATGGTGCTTTTGGCAGAACGCGCACGTGGATTTCTACCAAACGACGTGAAAAGCATGCCGATGCTGCTCTTTTTAGCACCCGCACATGGATTTGTGCCAAAACGCGTTTTAAGCATGCACATGCATCTTTTGGTACACGCGGACGCAGTTTTCTGCAAAACCACATGATATGCATGCAAATGGTGCTTTTGGCAGAACGCGCACGTGGATTTCTACCAAACGACGTGAAAAGCCTGCCGATGCTGCTCTTTTTAGCACCGGCACATGGATTTGTGCTAAAACGCGTTTTAAGCATGCACATGCATCTTTTGGTAGACGCGGACGCACTTTTCTGCAAAACCACAGGATATGCATGCAAATGGTGGTTTTGGCTGGACGCGCACGTGGATTTCTACCAAACGACGTGAAAAGCATGCCGATGCTGCTCTTTTTAGCACCGGCACATGGATTTCTGCTAAAACGCGTTTTAAGCATGCACATGCATCTTTTGGTAGACGCGGACGCAGTTTTCTGCAAAACCGTACGATATGCATGCAAATGGTGCTTTTGGCAGAACGCGCACGTGGATTTCTACCAAACGACGTGAAAAGCATGCCGATGCTGCTCTTTTTAGCACCCGCACATGGATTTGTGCCAAAACGCGTTTTAAGCATGCACAAGCATCTTTTGGTAGACGCGGACGCAGATTTCTGCAAAACCACACGATATACATGCAAATGGTGCTTTTGGCAGAACGCGCACGTGGATTTCTACCAAACGACGTGAAAGGCATGCCGATGCTGCTCTTTTTAGCACCCGCACATGGATTTGTGCCAAAACGCGTTTTAAGCATGCACATGCATCTTTTGGTAGACGCGGACGCAGTTTTCTGCAAAACCACACGATATGCATGCAAATGGCGCTTTTGGCAGAGCGCGCACGTGGATTTCTACCAAACGACGTGAAAAGCATGCCGATGCTGCTCTTTTTAGCACCCGCACATGGATTTGTGCCAAAACACGTTTTAAGCATGCACATGCATCTTTTGGTAGACGCGGACGCAGTTTTCTGCAAAACCACACGATATGCATGCAAATGCTGCTTTTGGCAGAACTCGCACGTGGATTTCTACCAAACGACGTGAAAAGCCTGCCGATGCTGCTCTTTTTAGCACCGGCACATGGATTTGTGCTAAAACGCGTTTTAAGCATGCACATGCATCTTTTGGTAGACGCGGACGCACTTTTCTGCAAAACCACAGGATATGCATGCAAATGGTGCTTTTGGCAGAACGCGCACGTGGATTTCTACCAAACGACGTGAAAAGCATGCCGATGCTGCTCTTTTTAGCACCGGCACATGGATTTCTGCTAAAACGCGTTTTAAGCATGCACATGCATCTTTTGGTAGACGCGGACGCAGTTTTCTGCAAAACCGTACGATATGCATGCAAATGGTGCTTTTGGCAGAACGCGCACGTGGATTTCTACCAAACGACGTGAAAAGCATGCCGATGCTGCTCTTTTTAGCACCCGCACATGGATTTGTGCCAAAACGCTTTTTAAGCATGCACATGCATCTTTTGGTAGACGCGGACGCAGTTTTCGGCAAAACCACACGCTATGCATGCAAATGGTGCTTTTGGCAGAACGCGCGCGTGGATTTCTACCAAACGACGTGAAAAGCATGCCGATGCTGCTCTTTTTAGCACCCGCACATGGATTTTTGCCAAAACGCGTGTTAAGCATGCACGTGCATCTTTTGGTAGACGCGGACGCAGTTTTCTGCAAAACCACACGATATGCATGCAAATGGTGCTTTTGGCAGAACGCGCACGTGGATTTCTACCAAACGACGAGAAAAGCATGCCGATGCTGCTCTTTTTAGCATCCGCACATGAATTTGTGCCAAAACGCGTGTTAAGCATGCCCATGCATCTTTTGGTAGACGCGGACGCAGTTTTCTGCAAAACCACACGATATGCATGCAAATGGTGCTTTTGGCAGAACGCGCACGTGGATTTCTACCAAACGACGTGAAAAGCATGCCGATGCTGCTCTTTTTAGCACCCGCACATGGATTTGTGCCAAAACGCGTTTTAAGCATGCACATGCATCTTTTGGTAGACGCGGACGCAGTTTTCTGCAAAACCACACGATATGCATGCAAATGGTGCTTTTGGCAGAACGCGCACGTGGATTTCTACCAAACGACGTGAAAAGCATGCCGATGCTGCTCTTTTTAGCACCGGCACATGGATTTGTGCCAAAACGCGTTTTAAGCATGCACATGCATCTTTTGGTAGACGCGGACGCACTTTTCTGCAAAACCACACGATATGCATGCAAATGGTGCTTTTGGCAGAACGCGCACGTGGATTTCTACCAAACGACGTGAAAAGCATGCCGATGCTGCTCTTTTTAGCACCCGCACATGGATTTGTGCCAAAACGCGTTTTAAGCATGCACGTGCATCTTTTGGTAGACGCGGACGCACTTTTCTGCAAAACCACACGATATGCATGCAAATGGTGGTTTTGGCAGAACGCGCACGTGGATTTCTACCAAACGACGTGAAAAGCATGCCGATGCTGCTCTTTTTAGCACCGGCACATGGATTTGTGCCAAAATGCGTTTTAAGCATGCACATGCATCTTTTGGTAGACGCGGACGCAGTTTTCTGCAAAACCGCACGTTATGCATGCAAATGGTGCTTTTGGCAGAACGCGCACGTGGATTTCTACCAAACGACGTGAAAAGCATGCGGATGCTGCTCTTTTTAGCACCCGCACATGGATTTGTGCCAAAACGCGTTTTAAGCATGCACATGCATCTTTTGGTAGACGCGGACGCACTTTTCTGAAAAACCACACGATATGCATGCAAATGGTGCTTTTGGCAGAACGCGCACGTGGATTTCTACCAAACGACGTGAAAAGCATGCCGATGCTGCTCTTTTTGCACCGGCACATGGATTTGTGCCAAAATGCGTTTTAAGCATGCACATGCATCTTTTGGTAGACGCGGACGCACTTTTCTGAAAAACCACACGATATGCATGCAAATGGTGCTTTTGGCAGAACGCGCACGTGGATTTCTACCAAACGACGTGAAAAGCATGCCGATGCTGCTCTTTTTAGCACCCGCACATGGATTTGTGCCAAAACGCGTTTTAAGCATGCACATGTATCTTTTGATAGACGCGGACGCAGTTTTCTGCAAAACCACACGATATGCATGCAAATGGTGCTTTTGGCAGAACGCGCACGTGGATTTCTACCAAACGACGAGAAAAGCATGCCGATGCTGCTCTTTTTAGCATCCGCACATGAATTTGTGCCAAAACGCGTGTTAAGCATGCACATGCATCTTTTGGTAGACGCGGACGCAGTTTTCTGCAAAACCACACGATATGCATGCAAATGGTGCTTTTGGCAGAACGCGCACGTGGATTTCTACCAAACGACGTGAAAAGCATGCCGATGCTGCTCTTTTTGCACCCGCACATTGTTTTGTGCCAAAACGCGTTTTAAGCATGCACATGCATCTTTTGGTAGGACGCAGTTTTCTGCAAAACCACACGATATGCATGCAAATGGCGCTTTTGGCAGAACGCGCACGTGGATTTCTACCAAACGACGTGAAAAGCATGCCGATGCTGCTCTTTTTAGCACCCGCACATGGATTTGTGCCAAAACGCGTTTAAGCATGCACATGTATCTTTTGGTAGACGCGGACACAGTTTTCTGCAAAACCACACGATATACATGCAAATGGTGCTTTTGGCAGAACGCGCACGTGGATTTCTACCAAACGACGTGAAAAGCATGCCAATGCTGCTCTTTTTAGCACCCGCACATGGATTTGTGCCAAAACGCGTTTTAAGCATGCACATGCATCTTTTGGTAGACGCGGACGCAGTTTTCTGCAAAACCACACGATTTGCATGCAAATGGTGCTTTTGGCAGAACGTGCACGTGGATTTCTACCAAACGACGTGAAAAGCATGCCGATGCTGCTCTTTTTAGCACCCGCACATGGATTTGTGCCAAAACGCGTTTTAAGCATGCACATGCATCTTTTGGTAGACGCGGACGCAGTTTTCTGCAAAACCGTACGATATGCATGCAAATGGTGCTTTTGGCAGAACGCGCACGTGGATTTCTACCAAACGACGTGAAAAGCATGCCGATGCTGCTCTTTTTAGCACCCGCACATGGATTTGTGCCAAAACGCGTTTTAAGCATGCACAAGCATCTTTTGGTAGACGCGGACGCAGATTTCTGCAAAACCACACGATATACATGCAAATGGTGCTTTTGGCAGGACGCGCACGTGGATTTCTACCAAACGACGTGAAAGGCATGCCGATGCTGCTCTTTTTAGCACCCGCACATGGATATGTGCCAAAACGCGTTTTAAGCATGCACATGCATCTTTTGGTAGACGCGGACGCAGTTTTCTGCAAAACCACACGATATGCATGCAAATGGCGCTTTTGGCAGAGCGCGCGCGTGGATTTCTACCAAACGACGTGAAAAGCATGCCGATGCTGCTCTTTTTAGCACCCGCACATGGATTTGTGCCAAAACGCGTTTTAAGCATGCACATGCATCTTTTGGTAGACGCGGACGCAGTTTTCTGCAAAACCACACGATATGCATGCAAATGGTGCTTTTGGCAGAACGCGCACGTGGATTTCTACCAAACGGCGTGAAAAGCCTGCCGATGCTGCTCTTTTTAGCACCGGCACATGGATTTGTGCTAAAACGCGTTTTAAGCATGCACATGCATCTTTTGGTAGACGCGGACGCACTTTTCTGCAAAACCACAGGATATGCATGCAAATGGTGCTTTTGGCAGAACGCGCACGTGGATTTCTACCAAACGACGTGAAAAGCATGCCGATGCTGCTCTTTTTAGCACCGGCACATGGATTTCTGCTAAAACGCGTTTTAAGCATGCACATGCATCTTTTGGTAGACGCGGACGCAGTTTTCTGCAAAACCGTACGATATGCATGCAAATGGTGCTTTTGGCAGAACGCGCACGTGGATTTCTACCAAACGACGTGAAAAGCATGCCGATGCTGCTCTTTTTAGCACCCGCACATGGATTTGTGCCAAAACGCTTTTTAAGCATGCACATGCATCTTTTGGTAGACGCGGACGCAGTTTTCGGCAAAACCACACGCTATGCATGCAAATGGTGCTTTTGGCAGAACGCGCGCGTGGATTTCTACCAAACGACGTGAAAAGCATGCCGATGCTGCTCTTTTTAGCACCCGCACATGGATTTGTGCCAAAACGCGTGTTAAGCATGCACGTGCATCTTTTGGTAGACGCGGACGCAGTTTTCTGCAAAACCACACGATATGCATGCAAATGGTGCTTTTGGCAGAACGCGCACGTGGATTTCTACCAAACGACGAGAAAAGCATGCCGATGCTGCTCTTTTTAGCACCCGCACATTGTTTTGTGCCAAAACGCGTTTTAAGCATGCACATGTATCTTTTGGTAGACGCGGACGCAGTTTTCTGCAAAACCACACGATATACATGCAAATGGTGCTATTGGCAGAACGCGCACGTGGATTTCTACCAAACGACGTGAAAAGCATGCCGATGCTGCTCTTTTTAGCACCCGCACATGGATTTGTGCCAAAACGCGTTTTAAGCATGCACATGCATCTTTTGGTAGACGCGGACGCAGTTTTCTGCAAAACCACACGATATGCATGCAAATGGTGCTTTTGGCAGAACGCGCACGTGGATTTCTACCAAACGACGTGAAAAGCATGCCGATGCTGCTCTTTTTAGCACCGGCACATGGATTTGTGCCAAAACGCGTTTTAAGCATGCACATGCATCTTTTGGTAGACGCGGACGCACTTTTCTGCAAAACCACACGATATGCATGCAAATGGTGCTTTTGGCAGAACGCGCACGTGGATTTCTACCAAACGACGTGAAAAGCATGCCGATGCTGCTCTTTTTAGCACCCGCACATGGATTTGTGCCAAAACGCGTTTTAAGCATGCACGTGCATCTTTTGGTTGACGCGGACGCACTTTTCTGCAAAACCACACGATATGCATGCAAATGGTGGTTTTGGCAGAACGCGCACGTGGATTTCTACCAAACGACGTGAAAAGCATGCCGATGCTGCTCTTTTTAGCACCGGCACATGGATTTGTGCCAAAATGCGTTTTAAGCATGCACATGCATCTTTTGGTAGACGCGGACGCAGTTTTCTGCAAAACCGCACGTTATGCATGCAAATGGTGCTTTTGGCAGAACGCGCACGTGGATTTCTACCAAACGACGTGAAAAGCATGCGGATGCTGCTCTTTTTAGCACCCGCACATGGATTTGTGCCAAAACGCGTGTTAAGCATGCACATGCATCTTTTGGTAGACGCGGACGCAGTTTTCTGCAAAACCACACGATATGCATGCAAATGGTGCTTTTGGCAGAACGCGCACGTGGATTTCTACCAAACGACGTGAAAAGCATGCCGATGCTGCTCTTTTTGCACCCGCACATTGTTTTGTGCCAAAACGCGTTTTAAGCATGCACATGCATCTTTTGGTAGGACGCAGTTTTCTGCAAAACCACACGATATGCATGCAAATGGCGCTTTTGGCAGAACGCGCACGTGGATTTCTACCAAACGACGTGAAAAGCATGCCGATGCTGCTCTTTTTAGCACCCGCACATGGATTTGTGCCAAAACGCGTTTAAGCATGCACATGTATCTTTTGGTAGACGCGGACGCAGTTTTCTGCAAAACCACACGATATACATGCAAATGGTGCTTTTGGCAGAACGCGCACGTGGATTTCTACCAAACGACGTGAAAAGCATGCCAATGCTGCTCTTTTTAGCACCCGCACATGGATTTGTGCCAAAACGCGTTTTAAGCATGCACATGCATCTTTTGGTAGACACGGACGCAGTTTTCTGCAAAACCACACGATTTGCATGCAAATGGTGCTTTTGGCAGAACGCGCACGTGGATTTCTACCAAACGACGTGAAAAGCATGCCGATGCTGCTCTTTTTAGCACCCGCACATGGATTTGTGCCAAAACGCGTTTTAAGCATGCACATGCATCTTTTGGTAGACGCGGACGCAGTTTTCTGCAAAACCACACGATATGCATGCAAATGGTGCTTTTGGCAGAACGCGCACGTGGATTTCTACCAAACGACGTGAAAAGCATGCCGATGCTGCTCTTTTTAGCACCGGCACCTGGATTTGTGCCAAAACGCGTTTTAAGCATGCACATGCATCTTTTGGTAGAGGCGGACGCACTTTTCTGCAAAACCACACGATATGCATGCAAATGGTGCTTTTGGCAGAACGCGCACGTGGATTTCTACCAAACGACGTGAAAAGCATGCCGATGCTGCTCTTTTTAGCACCCGCACATGGATTTGTGCCAAAACACGTTTTAAGCACGCACATGCATCTTTTGGTAGACGCGGACGCAGTTTTCTGCAAAACCACACGATATGCATGCAAATGGTGCTTTTGGCAGAACGCGCACGTGGATTTCTACCAAACGACGTGAAAAGCATGCCGATGCTCCCATTTTTAGCACCCGCACATGGATTTGTGCCAAAACGCGTGTTAAGCATGCACATGCATCTTTTGGTAGACGCGGACGCAGTTTTCTGCAAAACCACACGATATGCATGCAAATGGTGCTTTTGGCAGAACGCGCACGTGGATTTCTACCAAACGACGTGAAAAGCATGCCGATGCTGCTCATTTTAGCACGCGCACATGGATTTGTGCCAAAACGCGTGTTAAGCATGCACCTGCATCTTTGGTAGACGCGGACGCAGTTTTCTGCAAAACCACACGATATGCATGCAAATGGTGCTTTTGGCAGAACGCGCACGTGGATTTCTACCAAACGACGAGAAAAGCATGCCGATGCTGCTCTTTTTAGCATCCGTAGATGAATTTGTGCCAAAACGCGTGTTAAGCATGCACATGCATCTTTTGGTAGACGCGGACGCAGTTTTCTGCAAAACCACACGATATGCATGCAAATGGTGCTTTTGGCAGAACGCGCACGTGGATTTCTACCAAACGACGTGAAAAGCATGCTGATGCTGCTCTTTTTAGCACCCGCACATGGATTTGAGCCAAAACGCGTGTTAAGCATGCACATGCATCTTTTGGTAGACGCGGACGCAGTTTTCTGCAAAACCACACGATATGCATGCAAATGGTGCTTTTGGCAGAACGCGCACGTGGATTTCTACCAAACGACGTGAAAAGCATGCCGATGCTGCTCTTTTTAGCACCCGCACATGGATTTGTGCCAAAACGCGTTTTAAGCATGCACATGCATCTTTTGGTAGACGCGGACGCAGTTTTCTAGAAAACCACACGATATGCATGCAAATGGCGCTTTTGGCAGAACGCGCACGTGGATTTCTACCAAACGACATGAAAAGCATGCCGATGCTGCTCTTTTTAGCACCCGCACATGGGTTTGTGCCAAAACGCGTTTTAAGCATGCACATGCATCTTTTGGTTGACGCGGACGCAGTTTTCTGCAAAACCACACGATATACATGCAAATGGTGCTTTTGGCAGAACGCGCACGTGGATTTCTACCAAACAACGTGAAAAGCATGCCGATGCTGCTCTTTTTAGCACCGGCACATGGATTTGTGCCAAAATGCGTTTTAAGCATGCACATGCATCTTTTGGTAGACGCGGGCGCAGTTTTCTGCAAAACCGCACGATATGCATGCAAATGGTGCTTTTGGCAGAACGCGCACGTGGATTTCTACCAAACGACGTGAAAAGCATGCCGATGCTGCTCTTTTTAGCACCCGCACATGGATTTGTGCCAAAACGCGTTTTAAGCATGCACATGTATCTTTTGGTAGACGCGGACGCTGTTTTCTGCAAAACCACACCATATACATGCAAATGGTGCTTTTGGCAGAACGCGCACGTGGATTTCTACCAAACGACGTGAAAAGCATGCCAATGCTGCTCTTTTTAGCACCCGCACATGGATTTGTGCCAAAACGCGTTTTAAGCATGCACATGCATCTTTTGGTAGACGCGGACGCAGTTTTCTGCAAAACCACACGATATGCATGCAAATGCTGCTTTTGGCAGAACGCGCACGTGGATTTCTACCAAACGACGTGCAAAGCATGCCGATGCTGCTCTTTTTAGCACCCGCACATGGATTTGCGCCAAAACGCGTTTTAAGCATGCACATGCATCTTTTGGTAGACGCGGACGCAGTTTTCTGCAAAACCACACAATATGAATGCAAATGGTGCTTTTGGCAGAACGCGCACGTGGATTTCTACCAAACCACGTGAAAAGCATGCCGATGCTGCTCTTTTTAGCACCCGCACACGGATTTGTGCCAAAACGCGTGTTAAGCATGCACATGCATCTTTTGGTAGACGCGGACGCAGTTTTCTGCAAAACCACACGATATGCATGCAAATGGTGCTTTTGGCAGAACGCGCACGTGGATTTCTACCAAACGACGTGAAAAGCATGCCGATGCTGCTCTTTTTAGCACCCGCACATGGATTTGTGCCAAAACGCGTTTTAAGCATGCACATGCATCTTTTGGTAGACGCGGACGCAGTTTTCTAGAAAACCACACGATATGCATGCAAATGGCGCTTTTGGCAGAACGCGCACGTGGATTTCTACCAAACGACATGAAAAGCATGCCGATGCTGCTCTTTTTAGCACCCGCACATGGGTTTGTGCCAAAACGCGTTTTAAGCATGCACATGCATCTTTTGGTAGACGCGGACGCAGTTTTCTAGAAAACCACACGATATGCATGCAAATGGCGCTTTTGGCAGAACGCGCACGTGGATTTCTACCAAACGACATGAAAAGCATGCCGATGCTGCTCTTTTTAGCACCCGCACATGGGTTTGTGCCAAAACGCGTTTTAAGCATGCACATGCATCTTTTGGTTGACGCGGACGCAGTTTTCTGCAAAACCACACGATATACATGCAAATGGTGCTTTTGGCAGAACGCGCACGTGGATTTCTACCAAACAACGTGAAAAGCATGCCGATGCTGCTCTTTTTAGCACCGGCACATGGATTTGTGCCAAAATGCGTTTTAAGCATGCACATGCATCTTTTGGTAGACGCGGGCGCAGTTTTCTGCAAAACCGCACGATATGCATGCAAATGGTGCTTTTGGCAGAACGCGCACGTGGATTTCTACCAAACGACGTGAAAAGCATGCCGATGCTGCTCTTTTTAGCACCCGCACATGGATTTGTGCCAAAACGCGTTTTAAGCATGCACATGTATCTTTTGGTAGACGCGGACGCTGTTTTCTGCAAAACCACACCATATACATGCAAATGGTGCTTTTGGCAGAACGCGCACGTGGATTTCTACCAAACGACGTGAAAAGCATGCCAATGCTGCTCTTTTTAGCACCCGCACATGGATTTGTGCCAAAACGCGTTTTAAGCATGCACATGCATCTTTTGGTAGACGCGGACGCAGTTTTCTGCAAAACCACACGATATGCATGCAAATGCTGCTTTTGGCAGAACGCGCACGTGGATTTCTACCAAACGACGTGCAAAGCATGCCGATGCTGCTCTTTTTAGCACCCGCACATGGATTTGCGCCAAAACGCGTTTTAAGCATGCACATGCATCTTTTGGTAGACGCGGACGCAGTTTTCTGCAAAACCACACAATATGAATGCAAATGGTGCTTTTGGCAGAACGCGCACGTGGATTTCTACCAAACCACGTGAAAAGCATGCCGATGCTGCTCTTTTTAGCACCCGCACACGGATTTGTGCCAAAACGCGTGTTAAGCATGCACATGCATCTTTTGGTAGACGCGGACGCAGTTTTCTGCAAAACCACACGATATGCATGCAAATGGTGCTTTTGGCAGAACGCGCACGTGGATTTCTACCAAACGACGTGAAAAGCATGCCGATGCTGCTCTTTTTAGCACCCGCACATGGATTTGTGCCAAAACGCGTTTTAAGCATGCACATGCATCTTTTGGTAGACGCGGACGCAGTTTTCTAGAAAACCACACGATATGCATGCAAATGGCGCTTTTGGCAGAACGCGCACGTGGATTTCTACCAAACGACATGAAAAGCATGCCGATGCTGCTCTTTTTAGCACCCGCACATGGGTTTGTGCCAAAACGCGTTTTAAGCATGCACATGCATCTTTTGGTTGACGGCGGACGCAGTTTTCTGCAAAACCACACGATATACATGCAAATAGTGCTTTTGGCAGAACGCGCACGTGGATTTCTACCAAACAACGTGAAAAGCATGCCGATGCTGCTCTTTTTAGCACCGGCACATGGATTTGTGCCAAAATGCGTTTTAAGCATGCACATGCATCTTTTGGTAGACGCGGACGCAGTTTTCTGCAAAACCGCACGATATGCATGCAAATGGTGCTTTTGGCAGAACGCGCACGTGCATTTCTACCAAACGACGTGAAAAGCATGCCGATGCTGCTCTTTTTAGCACCCGCACATGGATTTGTGCCAAAACGCGTTTTAAGCATGCACATGTATCTTTTGGTAGACGCGGACGCTGTTTTCTGCAAACCACACGATATACATGCAAATGGTGCTTTTGGCAGAACGCGCACGTGGATTTCTACCAAACGACGTGAAAAGCATGCCAATGCTGCTCTTTTTAGCACCCGCACATGGATTTGTGCCAAAACGCGTTTTAAGCATGCACATGCATCTTTTGGTAGACGCGGACGCAGTTTTCTGCAAAACCACACGATATGCATGCAAATGGTGCTTTTGGCAGAACGCGCACGTGGATTTCTACCAAACGACGTGAAAAGCATGCCGATGCTGCTCTTTTTAGCACCCGCACATGGATTTGTGCCAAAACGCGTTTTAAGCATGCACATGTATCTTTTGGTAGACGCGGACGCTGTTTTCTGCAAAACCACACCATATACATGCAAATGGTGCTTTTGGCAGAACGCGCACGTGGATTTCTACCAAACGACGTGAAAAGCATGCCAATGCTGCTCTTTTTAGCACCCGCACATGGATTTGTGCCAAAACGCGTTTTAAGCATACACATGCATCTTTTGGTAGACGCGGACGCAGTTTTCTGCAAAACCACACGATATGCATGCAAATGCTGCTTTTAGGCAGAACGCGCACGTGGATTTCTACCAAACGACGTGCAAAGCATGCCGATGCTGCTCTTTTTAGCACCCGCACATGGATTTGTGCCAAAACGGCGTTTTAAGCATGCACATGCATCTTTGGTAGACGCGGACGCAGTTTTCTGCAAAACCACACAATATGAATGCAAATGGTGCTTTTGGCAGAACGCGCACGTGGATTTCTACCAAACCACGTGAAAAGCATGCCGATGCTGCTCTTTTTAGCACCCGCACACGGATTTGTGCCAAAACGCGTGTTAAGCATGCACATGCATCTTTTGGTAGACGCGGACGCAGTTTTCTGCAAAACCACACGATATGCATGCAAATGGTGCTTTTGGCAGAACGCGCACGTGGATTTCTACCAAACGACGTGAAAAGCATGCCGATGCTGCTCTTTTTAGCACCCGCACATGGATTTGTGCCAAAACGCGTTTTAAGCATGCACATGCATCTTTTGGTAGACGCGGACGCAGTTTTCTAGAAAACCACACGATATGCATGCAAATGGCGCTTTTGGCAGAACGCGCACGTGGATTTCTACCAAACGACATGAAAAGCATGCCGATGCTGCTCTTTTTAGCACCCGCACATGGGTTTGTGCCAAAACGCGTTTTAAGCATGCACATGCATCTTTTGGTTGACGCGGACGCAGTTTTCTGCAAAACCACACGATATACATGCAAATGGTGCTTTTGGCAGAACGCGCACGTGGATTTCTACCAAACAACGTGAAAAGCATGCCGATGCTGCTCTTTTTAGCACCGGCACATGGATTTGTGCCAAAATGCGTTTTTAGCATGCACATGCATCTTTTGGTAGACGCGGACGCAGTTTTCTGCAAAACCGCACGATATGCATGCAAATGGTGCTTTTGGCAGAACGCGCACGTGGATTTCTACCAAACGACGTGAAAAGCATGCCGATGCTGCTCTTTTTAGCACCCGCACATGGATTTGTGCCAAAACGCGTTTTAAGCATGCACATGTATCTTTTGGTAGACGCGGACGCTGTTTTCTGCAAAACCACACGATATACATGCAAATGGTGCTTTTGGCAGAACGCGCACGTGGATTTCTACCAAACGACGTGAAAAGCATGCCAATGCTGCTCTTTTTAGCACCCGCACATGGATTTGTGCCAAAACGCGTTTTAAGCATGCACATGCATCTTTTGGTAGACGCGGACGCAGTTTTCTGCAAAACCACACAATATGAATGCAAATGGTGCTTTTGGCAGAACGCGCACGTGGATTTCTACCAAACCACGTGAAAAGCATGCCGATGCTGCTCTTTTTAGCACCCGCACACGGATTTGTGCCAAAACGCGTGTTAAGCATGCACATGCATCTTTTGGTAGACGCGGACGCAGTTTTCTGCAAAACCACACGATATGCATGCAAATGGTGCTTTTGGCAGAACGCGCACGTGGATTTCTAACAAACGACGTGAAAAGCATGCCGATGCTGCTCTTTTTGCACCCGCACATTGTTTTGTGCCAAAACGCGTTTTAAGCATGCACATGCATCTTTTGGTAGGACGCAGTTTTCTGCAAAACCACACGATATGCATGCAAATGGCGCTTTTGGCAGAACGCGCACGTGGATTTCTACCAAACGACGTGAAAAGCATGCCGATGCTGCTGTTTTTAGCACCCGCACATTGTTTTGTGCCAAAACGCGTTTTAAGCATGCACATGTATCTTTTGGTAGACGCGGACGCAGTTTTCTGCAAAACCACACGATATACATGCAAATGGTGCTATTGGCAGAACGCGCACGTGGATTTCTACCAAACGACGTGAAAAGCATGCCGATGCTGCTCTTTTTAGCACCCGCACATGGATTTGTGCCAAAACGCGTTTTAAGCATGCACATGCATCTTTTGGTAGACGCGGACGCAGTTTTCTGCAAAACCATACGATATGCATGCAAATGGTGCTTTGGCAGAACGCGCACGTGGATTTCTACCAAACGACGTGAAAAGCATGCCGATGCTGCTCTTTTTAGCATCCGAACATGAATTTGTGGCAAAACGCGTTTTAAGCATGCACATGCATCTTTTGGTAGACGCGGACGCAGTTTTCTGCAAAACCACACGATATGCACGCAAATGGTGCTTTTGGCAGAACGCGCACGTGGATTTCTACCAAACGACGTGAAAAGCATGCCGACGCTGCTCTTTTTAGCACCCGCACATGGATTTGTGCCAAAACGCGTTTTAAGCATGCACATGCATCTTTTGGTAGACGCGGACGCAGTTTTCTGCAAAACCGCACGATATGCATGCAAATGGTGCTTTTGGCAGAACGCGCACGTGGATTTCTACCAAACGAGGTGAAAAGCATGCCGATGCTGCTCTTTTTAGCACCCGCACATGGATTTGTGCCAAAACGCGTTTTAAGCATGCACATGCATCTTTTGGTAGACGCGGACGCAGTTTTCTAGAAAACCACACGATATGCATGCAAATGGCGCTTTTGGCAGAACGCGCACGTGGATTTCTACCAAACGACATGAAAAGCATGCCGATGCTGCTCTTTTTAGCACCCGCACATGGGTTTGTGCCAAAACGCGTTTTAAGCATGCACATGCATCTTTTGGTTGACGCGGACGCAGTTTTCTGCAAAACCACACGATATACATGCAAATGGTGCTTTTGCAGAACGCGCACGTGGATTTCTACCAAACGACGTGAAAAGCATGCCGATGCTGCTCTTTTTAGCACCGGCACATGGATTTGTGCCAAAATGCGTTTTAAGCATGCACATGCATCTTTTGGTAGACGCGGACGCAGTTTTCTGCAAAACCGCACGATATGCATGCAAACGGTGCTTTAGGCAGAACGCGCACGTGGATTTCTACCAAACGACGTGAAAAGCATGCCGATGCTGCTCTTTTTAGCACCCGCACATGGATTTGTGCCAAAACGCGTTTTAAGCATGCACATGTATCTTTTGGTAGACGCGGACGCTGTTTTCTGCAAAACACACGATATACATGCAAATGGTGCTTTTGGCAGAACGCGCACATGGATTTCTACCAAACGACGTGAAAAGCATGCCAATGCTGCTCTTTTTAGCACCCGCACATGGATTTGTGCCAAAACGCGTTTTAAGCATGCACATGCATATTTTGGTAGACGCGGACGCAGTTTTCTGCAAAACCACACGATATGCATGCAAATGGTGCTTTTGGCAGAACGCGCACGTGGATTTCTACCAAACGACGTGCAAAGCATGCCGATGCTGCTCTTTTTAGCACCCGCACATGGATTTGTGCCAAAACGCGTTTTAAGCATGCACATGCATCTTTTGGTAGACGCGGACGCAGTTTTCTGCAAAACCACACAATATGAATGCAAATGGTGCTTTTGGCAGAACGCGCACGTGGATTTCTACCAAACCACGTGAAAAGCATGCCGATGCTGCTCTTTTTAGCACCCGCACACGGATTTGTGCCAAAACGCGTGTTAAGCATGCACATGCATCTTTTGGTAGACGCGGACGCAGTTTTCTGCAAAACCACACGATATGCATGCAAATGGTGCTTTTGGCAGAACGCGCACGTGGATTTCTACCAAACGACGTGAAAAGCATGCCGATGCTGCTCTTTTTGCACCCGCACATTGTTTTGTGCCAAAACGCGTTTTAAGCATGCACATGCATCTTTTGGTAGGACGCAGTTTTCTGCAAAACCACACGATATGCATGCAAATGGCGCTTTTGGCAGAACGCGCACGTGGATTTCTACCAAACGACGTGAAAAGCATGCCGATGCTGCTCTTTTTAGCACCCGCGCATTGTTTTGTGCCAAAACGCGTTTTAAGCATGCACATGTATCTTTTGGTAGACGCGGGACGCAGTTTTCTGCAAAACCACACGATATACATGCAAATGGTGCTATTGGCAGAACGCGCACGTGGATTTCTACCAAACGACGTGAAAAGCATGCCGATGCTGCTCTTTTTAGCACCCGCACATGGATTTGTGCCAAAACGCGTTTTAAGCATGCACATGCATCTTTTGGTAGACGCGGACGCAGTTTTCTGCAAAACCATACGATATGCATGCAAATGGTGCTTTTGGCAGAACGCGCACGTGGATTTCTACCAAACGACGTGAAAAGCATGCCGATGCTGCTCTTTTTAGCACCGGCACATGGATTTGTGCCAAAACGCGTTTTAAGCATGCACATGCATCTTTTGGTAGACGCGGACGCACTTTTCCGCAAAACCACACGATATGCATGCAAATGGTGCTTTTGGCAGAACGCGCACGTGGATTTCTACCAAACGACGTGAAAAGCATGCCGATGCTGCTCTTTTTAGCACCCGCACATGGATTTGTGCCAAAACGCGTTTTAAGTATGCACATGCATCTTTTGGTAGACGCGGACGCACTTTTCTGCAAAACCACACGATATGCATGCAAATGGTGCTTTTGGCAGAACGCGCACGTGGATTTCTACCAAACGACGTGAAAAGCATGCCGATGCTGCTCTTTTTGCACCCGCACATTGTTTTGTGCCAAAACGCGTTTTAAGCATGCACATGCATCTTTTGGTAGGACGCAGTTTTCTGCAAACCACACGATATGCATGCAAATGGCGCTTTTGGCAGAACGCGCACGTGGATTTCTACCAAACGACGTGAAAAGCATGCCGATGCTGCTCTTTTTAGCACCCGCGCATTGTTTTGTGCCAAAACGCGTTTTAAGCATGCACATGTATCTTTTGGTAGACGCGGACGCAGTTTTCTGCAAAACCACACGATATACATGCAAATGGTGCTATTGGCAGAACGCGCACGTGGATTTCTACCAAACGACGTGAAAAGCATGCCGATGCTGCTCTTTTTAGCACCCGCACATGGATTTGTGCCAAAACGCGTTTTAAGCATGCACATGCATCTTTTGGTAGACGCGGACGCAGTTTTCTGCAAAACCATACGATATGCATGCAAATGGTGCTTTTGGCAGAACGCGCACGTGGATTTCTACCAAACGACGTGAAAAGCATGCCGATGCTGCTCTTTTTAGCACCGGCACATGGATTTGTGCCAAAACGCGTTTTAAGCATGCACATGCATCTTTTGGTAGACGCGGACGCACTTTTCCGCAAAACCACACGATATGCATGCAAATGGTGCTTTTGGCAGAACGCGCACGTGGATTTCTACCAAACGACGTGAAAAGCATGCCGATGCTGCTCTTTTTAGCACCCGCACATGGATTTGTGCCAAAACGCGTTTTAAGTATGCACATGCATCTTTTGGTAGACGCGGACGCACTTTTCTGCAAAACCACACGATATGCATGCAAATGGTGCTTTTGGCAGAACGCGCACGTGGATTTCTACCAAACGACGTGAAAAGCATGCCGATGCTGCTCTTTTTAGCACCGGCACATGCATTTGTGCCAAAATGCGTTTTAAGCATGCACATGCATCTTCTGGTAGACGCGGACGCAGTTTTCTGCAAAACCGCACGATATGCATGCAAATGGTGCTTTTGGCAGAACGCGCACGTGGATTTCTACCAAACGACGTGAAAAGCATGCCGATGCTGCTCTTTTTAGCACCCGCACATGGATTTGTGCCAAAACGCGTTTTAAGCATGCACATGTATCTTTTGGTAGACGCGGACGCAGTTATCTGCAAAACCACACGATATACATTCAAATGGTGCTTTTGGCAGAACGCGCACGTTGATTTCTACCAAACGACGTGAAAAGCATGCCAATGCTGCTCTTTTTAGCACCCGCACATGGATTTGTGCCAAAACGCGTTTTAAACATGCACATGCATCTTTTGGTAGACGCGGACGCAGTTTTCTGCAAAACCACACGATATGCATGCAAATGGTGCTTTTGGCAGAACGCGCACGTGGATTTCTACCAAACGACGTGCAAAGCATGCCGATGCTGCTCTTTTTAGCACCCGCACATGGATTTGTGCCAAAACGCCTTTTAAGCATGCACATGCATCTTTTGGTAGACGCGGACGCAGTTTTCTGCAAAACCACACAATATGAATGCAAATGGTGCTTTTGGCAGAACGCGCACGTGGATTTCTACCAAACCACGTGAAAAGCATGCCGATGCTGCTCTTTTAGCACCCGCACATGGATTTGTGCGAAACGCGTGTTAAGCATGCACATGCATCTTTTGGTAGACGCGGACGCAGTTTTCTGCAAAACCACACGATTTGCATGCAAATGGTGCTTTTGGCAGAACGCGCACGTGGATTTCTACCAAACGACGTGAAAAGCATGCCGATGCTGCTCTTTTTAGCACCCGCACATGGATTTGTGCCAAAACGCGTTTTAAGCATGCACATGCATCTTTTGGTAGACGCGGACGCAGTTTTCTGCAAAACCACACGATATGCATGCAAATGGTGCTTTTGGCAGAACGCGCACGTTGATTTCTACCAAACGACGTGAAAAGCATGCCGATGCTGCTCTTTTTAGCACCGGCACATGGATTTGTGCCAAAACGCGTTTTAAGCATGCACATGCATCTTTTGGTAGACGCGGACGCACTTTTCTGCAAAACCACACGATATGCATGCAAATGGTGCTTTTGGCAGAACGCGCACGTGGATTTCTACCAAACGACGTGAAAAGCATGCCGATGCTGCTCTTTTTAGCACCCGCACATGGATTTGTGCCAAAACGCGTTTTAAGCACGCACATGCATCTTTTGGTAGACGCGGACGCAGTTTTCTGCAAAACCACACGATATGCATGCAAATGGTGCTTTTGGCAGAACGCGCACGTGGATTTCTACCAAACGACGTGAAAAGCTTGCCGATGCTGCTCTTTTTAGCACCCGCCCATGGATTTGTGCCAAAACGCGTTTTAAGCATGCACATGCATCTTTTGGTAGACGCAGACGCAGTTTTCTGCAAAACCACACGATATGCATGCAAATGGTGCTTTTGGCAGAACGCGCACGTGGCTTTCTACCAAACGACGTGAAAAGCATGCCGATGCTGCTCTTTTTAGCACGCGCACATAGATTTGTGCCAAAACGCGTGTTAAGCATGCACCTGCATCTTTGGTAGACGCGGACGCACTTTTCTGCAAAACCACACGATATGCATGCAAATGGTGCTTTTGGCAGAACGCACACGTGGATTTCTACCAAACGACGTGAAAAGCATGCCGATGCTGCTCTTTTTAGCACCCGCACATGGATTTGTGCCAAAACGCGTTTTAAGCATGCACATGCATCTTTTGGTAGACGCGGACGCACTTTTCTGCAAAACCACACGATATGCATGCAAATGGTGCTTTTGGCAGAACGCGCACGTGGATTTCTACCAAACGACGTGAAAAGCATGCCGATGCTGGTCTTTTTAGCACCCGCACATGGATTTGTGCCAAAACGCGTTTTAAGCATGCACATGTATCTTTTGGTAGACGCGGACGCAGTTTTCTGCAAAACCACACGATATGCATGCAAATGGTGCTTATGGCAGAACGCGCATGTGGATTTCTACCAAACGACGAGAAAAGCATGCCGATGCTGCTCTTTTTAGCATCCGTAGATGAATTTGTGCCAAAACGCGTGTTAAGCACGCACATGCATCTTTTGGTAGACGCGGACGCAGTTTTCTGCAAAACCACACGATATGCATGCAAATGGTGCTTTTGGCAGAACGCGCACGTGGATTTCTACCAAACGACGTGAAAAAGCATGCTGATGCTGCTCTTTTTAGCACCCGCACATGGATTTGTGCCAAAACGCGTGTTAAGCATGCACATGCATCTTTTGGTAGACGCGGACGCAGTTTTCTGCAAAACCACACGATTTGCATGCAAATGGTGCTTCTGGCAGAACGCGCACGTGGATTTCTACCAAACGACGTGAAAAGCATGCCGATGCTGCTCTTTTTAGCACCCGCACATGGATTTGTGCCAAAACGCGTTTTAAGCATGCACATGCATCTTTTGGTAGACGCGGACGCAGTTTTCTGCAAAACCACACGATATGCATGCAAATGGTACTTTTGGCAGAACGCGCACGTGGATTTCTACCAAACGACGTGAAAAGCATGCCGATGCTGCTCTTTTTAGCACCGGCACATGGATTTGTGCCAAAACGCGTTTTAAGCATGCACATGCATCTTTTGGTAGACGCGGACGCACTTTTCTGCAAAACCACGCGATATGCATGCAAATGGTGCTTTTGGCAGAACGCGCACGTGGATTTCTACCAAACGACGTGAAAAGCATGCCGATGCTGCTCTTTTTAGCACCCGCACATGGATTTGTGCCAAAACGCGTTTTAAGCACGCACATGCATCTTTTGGTAGACGCGGACGCAGTTTTCTGCAAAACCACACGATATGCATGCAAATGGTGCTTTTGGCAGAACGCGCACGTGGATTTCTACCAAACGACGTGAAAAGCTTGCCGATGCTGCTCTTTTTAGCACCCGCCCATGGATTTGTGCCAAAACGCGTTTTAAGCATGCACATGCATCTTTTGGTAGACGCAGACGCAGTTTTCTGCAAAACCACACGATATGCATGCAAATGGTGCTTTTGGCAGAACGCGCACGTGGCTTTCTACCAAACGACGTGAAAAGCATGCCGATGCTCCCATTTTTAGCACCCGCACATGGATTTGTGCCAAAACGCGTTTTAAGCATGCACATGCATCTTTTGGTAGACGCAGACGCAGTTTTCTGCAAAACCACACGATATGCATGCAAATGGTGCTTTTGGCAGAACGCGCACGTGGCTTTCTACCAAACGACGTGAAAAGCATGCCGATGCTGCTCTTTTTAGCACGCGCACATAGATTTGTGCCAAAACGCGTGTTAAGCATGCACCTGCATCTTTGGTAGACGCGGACGCACTTTTCTGCAAAACCACACGATATGCATGCAAATGGTGCTTTTGGCAGAACGCGCACGTGGATTTTTACCAAACGACGTGAAAAGCATGCCGATGCTGCTCTTTTTAGCACCCGCACATGGATTTGTGCCAAAACGCGTTTTAAGCATGCACATGCATCTTTTGGTAGACGCGGACGCACTTTTCTGCAAAACCACACGATATGCATGCAAATGGTGCTTTTGGCAGAACGCGCACGTGGATTTCTACCAAACGACGTGAAAAGCATGCCGATGCTGCTCTTTTTAGCACCCGCACATGGATTTGTGCCAAAACGCGTTTTAAGCATGCACATGTATCTTTTGGTAGACGCGGACGCAGTTTTCTGCAAAACCACACGATATGCATGCAAATGGTGCTTATGGCAGAACGCGCATGTGGATTTCTACCAAACGACGAGAAAAGCATGCCGATGCTGCTCTTTTTAGCATCCGTAGATGAATTTGTGCCAAAACGCGTGTTAAGCATGCACATGCATCTTTTGGTAGACGCGGACGCAGTTTTCTGCAAAACCACACGATATGCATGCAAATGGTGCTTTTGGCAGAACGCGCACGTGGATTTCTACCAAGCGACGTGGAAAAGCATGCTGATGCTGCTCTTTTTAGCACCCGCACATGGATTTGTGCCAAAACGCGTGTTAAGCATGCACATGCATCTTTTGGTAGACGCGGACGCAGTTTTCTGCAAAACCACACGATTTGCATGCAAATGGTGCTTTTGGCAGAACGCGCACGTGGATTTCTACCAAACGACGTGAAAAGCATGCCGATGCTGCTCTTTTTAGCACCCGCACATGGATTTGTGCCAAAACGCGTTTTAAGCATGCACATGCATCTTTTGGTAGACGCGGACGCAGTTTTCTGCAAAACCACACGATATGCATGCAAATGGTGCTTTTGGCAGAACGCGCACGTGTGAGGGGGGGATTTCTACCAAACGACGTGAAAAGCATGCCGATGCTGCTCTTTTTAGCACCGGCACATGGATTTGTGCCAAAACGCGTTTTAAGCATGCACATGCATCTTTTGGTAGACGCGGACGCACTTTTCTGCAAAACCACACGATATGCATGCAAATGGTGCTTTTGGCAGAACGCGCACGTGGATTTCTACCAAACGACGTGAAAAGCATGCCGATGCTGCTCTTTTTAGCACCCGCACATGGATTTGTGCCAAAACGCGTTTTAAGCACGCACATGCATCTTTTGGTAGACGCGGACGCAGTTTTCTGCAAAACCACACGAAATGCATGCAAATGGTGCTTTTGGCAGAACGCGCACGTGGATTTCTACCAAACGACGTGAAAAGCTTGCCGATGCTGCTCTTTTTAGCACCCGCCCATGGATTTGTGCCAAAACGCGTTTTAAGCATGCACATGCATCTTTTGGTAGACGCAGACGCAGTTTTCTGCAAAACCACACGATATGCATGCAAATGGTGCTTTTGGCAGAACGCGCACGTGGCTTTCTACCAAACGACGTGAAAAGCATGCCGATGCTCCCATTTTTAGCACCCGCACATGGATTTGTGCCAAAACGCGTGGTTAAGCATGCACATGCATCTTTTGGTAGACGCGGACGCAGTTTTCTGCAAAACCACACGATATGCATGCAAATGGTGCTTTTTGGCAGAACGCGCACGTGGATTTCTACCAAACGACGTGAAAAGCATGCCGATGCTGCTCTTTTTAGCACGCGCACATGGATTTGTGCCAAAACGCGTGTTAAGCATGCACCTGCATCTTTGGTAGACGCGGACGCAGTTTTCTGCAAAACCACACGATATGCATGCAAATGGTGCTTTTGGCAGAACGCGCACGTGGATTTCTACCAAACGACGTGAAAAGCATGCCGATGCTGCTCTTTTTAGCACCCGCACATGGATTTGTGCCAAAACGCGTTTTAAGCATGCACATGCATCTTTTGGTAGACGCGGACGCAGTTTTCTGCAAAACCACACGATATGCATGCAAATGGTACTTTTGGCAGAACGCGCACGTGGATTTCTACCAAACGACGAGAAAAGCATGCCGATGCTGCTCTTTTTAGAATCCGTAGACAAATTTGTGCCAAAACGCGTGTTAAGCATGCACATGCATCTTTTGGTAGACGGGACGCAGTTTTCTGCAAAACCACACGATATGCATGCAAATGGTGCTTTTGGCAGAACGTGCACGTGGATTTCTACCAAACGACGTGAAAAGCATGCTGATGCTGCTCTTTTTAGCACCCGCACATGGATTTGTGCCAAAACGCGTGTTAAGCATGCACATGCATCTTTTGGTAGACGCGGACGCAGTTTTCTGCAAAACCACACGATATGCATGCAAATGGTGCTTTTGGCAGAACGCGCACGTGGATTTCTACCAAACGACGTGAAAAGCATGCCGATGCTGCTCTTTTTAGCACCCGCACATGGATTTGTGCCAAAACGCGTTTTAAGCATGCACATGTATCTTTTGGTAACCGCGGACGCAGTTTTCTGCAAAACCACACGATATGCATGCAAATGGTGCTTTTGGCAGAACACGCACGTGAATTTCTACCAAATGACGTGAAAAGCATGCCGATGCTGCTCTTTTTAGCACCCGCACATGGATTTGTGCCAAAACGCGTGTTAAGCATGCACATGCATCTTTTGGTAGACGCGGACGCAGTTTTCTGCAAAACCACACGATATGCATGCAAATGGTGCTTTTGGCAGAACGCGCACGTGGATTTCTACCAAACGACGTGAAAAGCATGCCGATGCTGCTCTTTTTAGCACCCGCACATGCATTTGTGCCAAAACGCGTTTTAAGCATGCACATGCATCTTTTGGTAGACGCGGACGCAGTTTTCTGCAAAACCACACGATATGCATGCAAATGGTGCTTTTGGCAGAACGCGCACGTGGATTTCTACCAAACGACGTGAAAAGCATGCCGATGCTGCTCTTTTTAGCACCCGCACATGGATTTGTGCCAAAACGCGTTTTAACCATGCACATGTATGTTTTGGTAGACGCGGACGCAGTTTTCTGCAAAACCACACGATATGCATGCAAATGGTGCTTTTGGCAGAACGCGCACGTGGATTTCTACCAAACGACGAGAAAAGCATGCCGATGCTGCTCTTTTTAGCATCCGCACATGACTTTGTGCCAAAACGCGTGTTAAGCATGCACATGCACCTTCTGGTAGACGCGGACGCAGTTTTCTGCAAAACCACACGATATGCATACAAATGGTGCTTTTGGCAGAACGCGCACGTGGATTTCTACCAAACGACGTGAAAAGCATGCCGATGCTGCTCTTTTTAGCACCCGCACATTGTTTTGTGCCAAAACGCGTTTTAAGCATGCACATGCATCTTTTGGTAGACGCGGACGCAGTTTTCTGCAAAACCACACGATATGCATGCAAATGGTGCTTTTGGCAGAACGCGCACGTGGATTTCTACCAAACGACGTGAAAAGCATGCCGATGCTGCTCTTTTTAGCATCCGAACATGAATTTGTGGCAAAACGCGTTTTAAGCATGCACATTCATCTTTTGGTAGACGCGGACGCAGTTTTCTGCAAAACCACACGATATGCATGCAAATGGTACTTTTGGCAGAACGCGCACGTGGATTTCTACCAAACGACGAGAAAAGCATGCCGATGCTGCTCTTTTTAGCATCCGTAGATGAATTTGTGCCAAAACGCGTGTTAAGCATGCACATGGATCTTTTGGTAGACGGGGACGCAGTTTTCTGCAAAACCACACGATATGCATGCAAATGGTGCTTTTGGCAGAACGCGCACGTGGATTTCTACCAAACGACGTGAAAAGCATGCTGATGCTGCTCTTTTTAGCACCCGCACATGGATTTGTGCCAAAACGCGTGTTAAGCATGCACATGCATCTTTTGGTAGACGCGGACGCAGTTTTCTGCAAAACCACACGATATGCATGCAAATGGTGCTTTTGGCAGAACGCGCACGTGGATTTCTACCAAACGACGTGAAAAGCATGCCGATGCTGCTCTTTTTAGCACCCGCACATGGATTTGTGCCAAAACGCGTTTTAAGCATGCACATGTATCTTTTGGTAACCGCGGACGCAGTTTTCTGCAAAACCACACGATATGCATGCAAATGGTGCTTTTGGCAGAACACGCACGTGAATTTCTACCAAATGACGTGAAAAGCATGCCGATGCTGCTCTTTTTAGCACCCGCACATGGATTTGTGCCAAAACGCGTGTTAAGCATGCACATGCATCTTTTGGTAGACGCGGACGCAGTTTTCTGCAAAACCACACGATATGCATGCAAATGGTGCTTTTGGCAGAACGCGCACGTGGATTTCTACCAAACGACGTGAAAAGCATGCCGATGCTGCTCTTTTTAGCACCCGCACATGCATTTGTGCCAAAACGCGTTTTAAGCATGCACATGCATCTTTTGGTAGACGCGGACGCAGTTTTCTGCAAAACCACACGATATGCATGCAAATGGTGCTTTTGGCAGAACGCGCACGTGGATTTCTACCAAACGACGTGAAAAGCATGCCGATGCTGCTCTTTTTAGCACCCGCACATGGATTTGTGCCAAAACGCGTTTTAACCATGCACATGTATGTTTTGGTAGACGCGGACGCAGTTTTCTGCAAAACCACACGATATGCATGCAAATGGTGCTTTTGGCAGAACGCGCACGTGGATTTCTACCAAACGACGAGAAAAGCATGCCGATGCTGCTCTTTTTAGCATCCGCACATGACTTTGTGCCAAAACGCGTGTTAAGCATGCACATGCACCTTTTGGTAGACGCGGACGCAGTTTTCTGCAAAACCACACGATATGCATGCAAATGGTGCTTTTGGCAGAACGCGCACGTGGATTTCTACCAAACGACGTGAAAAGCATGCCGATGCTGCTCTTTTTAGCACCCGCACATTGTTTTGTGCCAAAACGCGTTTTAAGCATGCACATGCATCTTTTGGTAGACGCGGACGCAGTTTTCTGCAAAACCACACGATATGCATGCAAATGGTGCTTTTGGCAGAACGCGCACGTGGGATTTCTACCAAACGACGTGAAAAGCATGCCGATGCTGCTCTTTTTAGCATCCGAACATGAATTTGTGGCAAAACGCGTTTTAAGCATGCACATGCATCTTTTGGTAGACGCGGACGCAGTTTTCTGCAAAACCACACGATATGCACGCAAATGGTGCTTTTGGCAGAACGCGCACGTGGATTTCTACCAAACGACGTGAAAAGCATGCCGACGCTGCTCTTTTTAGCACCCGCACATGGATTTGTGCCAAAACGCGTTTTAAGCATGCACATGCATCTTTTGGTAGACGCGGACGCAGTTTTCTGCAAAACCGCACGATATGCATGCAAATGGTGCTTTTGGCAGAACGCGCACGTGGATTTCTACCAAACGAGGTGAAAAGCATGCCGATGCTGCTCTTTTTAGCACCCGCACATGGATTTGTGTCAAAACGCGTTTTAAGCATGTACATGCATCTTTTGGTAGACGCGGACGCAGTTTTCTAGAAAACCACACGATATGCATGCAAATGGCGCTTTTGGCAGAACGCGCACGTGGATTTCTACCAAACGACGTGAAAAGCATGCCGATGCTGCTCTTTTTAGCACCCGCACATGGGTTTGTGCCAAAACGCGTTTTAAGCATGCACATGCATCTTTTGGTTGACGCGGACGCAGTTTTCTGCAAAACCACACGATATGCATGCAAATGGTGCTTTTGGCAGAACGCGCACGTGGGTTTCTACCAAACGACGTGAAAAGCATGCCGATGCTGCTCTTTTTAGCACCCGCACATGGGATTTGTGCCAAAACGCGTTTTAAGCATGCACATGTATCTTTTGGTAGACGCGGACGCAGTTTTCTGCAAAACCACACGATATGCATGCAAATGGTGCTTTTGGCAGAACGCGCACGTGGATTTCTACCAAATGACGTGAAAGAGCATGCCGATGCTGCTCTTTTTAGCACCCGCACATGGATTTGTGCCAAAACGCGTGTTAAGCATGCACATGCATCTTTTGGTAGACGCGGACGCAGTTTTCTGCAAAACCACACGATATGCATGCAAATGGTGCTTTTGGCAGAACGCGCACGTGGATTTCTACCAAACGACGTGAAAAGCATGCCGATGCTGCTCTTTTTAGCACCCGCACATGCATTTGTGCCAAAACGCGTTTTAAGCATGCACATGCATCTTTTGGTAGACGCGGACGCAGTTTTCTGCAAAACCACACGATATGCATGCAAATGGTGGTTTTGGCAGAACGCGCACGTGGATTTCTACCAAACGACGTGAAAAGCATGCCGATGCTGCTCTTTTTAGCACCCGCACATGGGATTTGTGCCAAAACGCGTTTTAAGCATGCACATGTATCTTTTGGTAGACGCGGACGCAGTTTTCTGCAAAACCACACGATATGCATGCAAATGGTGCTTTTGCAGAACGCGCACGTGGGTTTCTACCAAATGACGTGAAAAGCATGCCGATGCTGCTCTTTTTAGCACCCGCACATGGATTTGTGCCAAAACGCGTGTTAAGCATGCACATGCATCTTTTGGTAGACGCGGACGCAGTTTTTCTGCAAAACCACACGATAGGCATGCAAATGGTGCTTTTGGCAGAACGCGCACGTGGATTTCTACCAAACGACGTGAAAAGCATGCCGATGCTGCTCTTTTTAGCACCCGCACATGGATTTGTGCCAAAACGCGTTTTAAGCATGCACATGCATCTTTTGGTAGACGCTGACGCAGTTTTCTGCAAAACCACACGATATGCATGCAAATGGTGGTTTTGGCAGAACGCGCACGTGGATTTCTACCAAACGACGTGAAAAGCATGCCGATGCTGCTCTTTTTAGCACCCGCACATGGATTTGTGCCAAAACGCGTTTTAAGCATGCACATGCATCTTTTGGTAGACGCGGACGCAGTTTTCTGCAAAACCACACGATATGCATGCAAATGGCGCTTTTGGCAGAACGCGCACGTGGATTTCTACCAAACGACGTGAAAAGCATGCCGATGCTGCTCTTTTTAGCACCCGCACTTGGATTTGTGCCAAAACGCGTTTTAAGCATGCACATGCATCTTTTGGTAGACGCGGACGCAGTTTTCTGCAAAACCACACGATATACATGCAAATGGTGCTTTTGGCAGAACGCGCACGTGGATTTCTACCAAACGACGTGAAAAGCATGCCGATGCTGCTCTTTTTAGCACCCGCACATGGATTTGTGCCAAAACGCGTTTTAAGCATGCACATGCATCTTTTGGTAGACGCGGACGCAGTTTTCTGCAAAACCACACCATATGCATGCAAATGGTGCTTTTGGCACACCGCGCACGTGGATTTCTACCAAACGACGTGAAAAGCATGCCGATGCTGCTCTTTTTAGCACCCGCACATGGATTTGTGCCAAAACGCGTTTTAAGCATGCACATGCATCTTTTGGTAGACGCTGACGCAGTTTTCTGCAAAACCACACGATATGCATGCAAATAGTGTTTTTGGCAGAACGCGCACGTGGATTTCTACCAAACGACGTGAAAAGCATGCCGATGCTGCTCTTTTTAGCACCCGCACATGGATTTGTGCCAAAACGCGTTTTAAGCATGCACATGCATCTTTTGGTAGACGCGGACGCAGTTTTCTGCAAAACCACACGATATGCATGCAAATGGCGCTTTTGGCAGAACGCGCACGTGGATTTCTACCAAACGACGTGAAAACCATGCCGATGCTGCTCTTTTTAGCACCCGCACATGGATTTGTGCCAAAACGCGTTTTAAGCATGCACATGCATATTTTGGTAGACGCGGACGCACTTTTCTGGAAAACCACACGATATGCATGCAAATGGTGCTTTTGGCAGAACGCGCACGTGGGTTTCTACCAAACGACGTGAAAAGCATGCCGATGCTTCTCTTTTTAGCACCCGCACATGGATTTGTGCCAAAACGCGTGTTAAGCATGCACATGCATCTTTTGGTAGACGCGGACGCAGACGCAGTTTTCTGCAAAACCACACGATATGCATGCAAATGGTGCTTTTGGCAGAACGCGCACGTGGATTTCTACCAAACGACGTGAAAAGCATGCCGATGCTGCTCTTTTTAGCACCCGCACATGGGATTTGTGCCAAAACGCGTTTTAAGCATGCACATGTATCTTTTGGTAGACGCGGACGCAGTTTTCTGCAAAACCACACGATATGCATGCAAATGGTGCTTTTGGCAGAACGCGCACGTGGATTTCTACCAAATGACGTGAAAAGCATGCCGATGCTGCTCTTTTTAGCACCCGCACATGGATTTGTGCCAAAACGCGTGTTAAGCATGCACATGCATCTTTTGGTAGACGCGGACGCAGTTTTCTGCAAAACCACACGATATGCATGCAAATGGTGCTTTTGGCAGAACGCGCACGTGGATTTCTACCAAACGACGTAAAAAGCATGCCGATGCTGCTCTTTTTAGCACCCGCACATGCATTTGTGCCAAAACGCGTTTTAAGCATGCACATGCATCTTTTGGTAGACGCGGACGCAGTTTTCTGCAAAACCACACGATATGCATGCAAATGGTGGTTTTGGCAGAACGCGCACGTGGATTTCTACCAAACGACGTGAAAAGCATGCCGATGCTGCTCTTTTTAGCACCCGCACATGGGATTTGTGCCAAAACGCGTTTTAAGCATGCACATGTATCTTTTGGTAGACGCGGACGCAGTTTTCTGCAAAACCACACGATATGCATGCAAATGGTGCTTTTGGCAGAACGCGCACGTGGGTTTCTACCAAATGACGTGAAAAGCATGCCGATGCTGCTCTTTTTAGCACCCGCACATGGATTTGTGCCAAAACGCGTGTTAAGCATGCACATGCATCTTTTGGTAGACGCGGACGCAGTTTTCTGCAAAACCACACGATAGGCATGCAAATGGTGCTTTTGGCAGAACGCGCACGTGGATTTCTACCAAACGACGTGAAAAGCATGCCGATGCTGCTCTTTTTAGCACCCGCACATGGATTTGTGCCAAAACGCGTGTTAAGCATGCACATGCATCTTTTGGTAGACGCGGACGCAGACGCAGTTTTCTGCAAAACCACACGATATGCATGCAAATGGTGCTTTTGGCAGAACGCGCACGTGGATTTCTACCAAACGACGTGAAAAGCATGCCGATGCTGCTCTTTTTAGCACCCGCACATGGATTTGTGCCAAAACGCGTGTTAAGCATGCACATGCATCTTTTGGTAGACGCGGACGCAGTTTTCTGCAAAACCACACGATAGGCATGCAAATGGTGCTTTTGGCAGAACGCGCACGTGGATTTCTACCAAACGACGTGAAAAGCATGCCGATGCTGCTCTTTTTAGCACCCGCACATGGATTTGTGCCAAAACGCGTTTTAAGCATGCACATGCATCTTTTGGTAGACGCTGACGCAGTTTTCTGCAAAACCACACGATATGCATGCAAATGGTGGTTTTGGCAGAACGCGCACGTGGATTTCTACCAAACGACGTGAAAAGCATGCCGATGCTGCTCTTTTTAGCACCCGCACATGGATTTGTGCCAAAACGCGTTTTAAGCATGCACATGCATCTTTTGGTAGACGCGGACGCAGTTTTCTGCAAAACCACACGATATGCATGCAAATGGTGCTTTTGGCACACCGCGCACGTGGATTTCTACCAAACGACGTGAAAAGCATGCCGATGCTGCTCTTTTTAGCACCCGCACATGGATTTGTGCCAAAACGCGTTTTAAGCATTCACATGCATCTTTTGGTAGACGCTGACGCAGTTTTCTGCAAAACCACACGATATGCATGCAAATAGTGTTTTTGGCAGAACGCGCACGTGGATTTCTACCAAACGACGTGAAAAGCATGCCGATGCTGCTCTTTTTAGCACCCGCACATGGATTTGTGCCAAAACGCGTTTTAAGCATGCACATGCATCTTTTGGTAGACGCGGACGCAGTTTTCTGCAAAACCACACGATATGCATGCAAATGGCGCTTTTGGCAGAACGCGCACGTGGATTTCTACCAAACGACGTGAAAAGCATGCCGATGCTGATCTTTTTAGCACCCGCACTTGGATTTGTGCCAAAACGCGTTTTAAGCATGCACATGCATCTTTTGGTAGACGCGGACGCAGTTTTCTGCAAAACCACACGATATACATGCAAATGGTGCTTTTGGCAGAACGCGCACGTGGATTTCTACCAAACGACGTGAAAAGCATGCCGATGCTGCTCTTTTTAGCACCCGCACATGGATTTGTGCCAAAACGCGTTTTAAGCATGCACATGCATCTTTTGGTAGACGCGGACGCAGTTTTCTGCAAAACCACACGATATGCATGCAAATGGCGCTTTTGGCAGAACGCGCACGTGGATTTCTACCAAACGACGTGAAAAGCATGCCGATGCTCTCTTTTTAGCACCCGCACTTGGATTTGTGCCAAAACGCGTTTTAAGCATGCACATGCATCTTTTGGTAGACGCGGACGCAGTTTTCTGCAAAACCACACGATATACATGCAAATGGTGCTTTTGGCAGAACGCGCACGTGGATTTCTACCAAACGACGTGAAAAGCATGCCGATGCTGCTCTTTTTAGCACCCGCACATGGATTTGTGCCAAAACGCGTTTTAAGCATGCACATGCATCTTTTGGTAGACGCGGACGCAGTTTTCTGCAAAACCACACGATATGCATGCAAATGGTGCTTTTGGCACACCGCGCACGTGGATTTCTACCAAACGACGTGAAAAGCATGCCGATGCTGCTCTTTTTAGCACCCGCACATGGATTTGTGCCAAAACGCGTTTTAAGCATGCACATGCATCTTTTGGTAGACGCTGACGCAGTTTTCTGCAAAACCACACGATATGCATGCAAATAGTGTTTTTGGCAGAACGCGCACGTGGATTTCTACCAAACGACGTGAAAAGCATGCCGATGCTGCTCTTTTTAGCACCCGCACATGGATTTGTGCCAAAACGCGTTTTAAGCATGCACATGCATCTTTTGGTAGACGCGGACGCAGTTTTCTGCAAAACCACACGATATGCATGCAAATGGCGCTTTTGGCAGAACGCGCACGTGGATTTCTACCAAACGACGTGAAAAGCATGCCGATGCTGATCTTTTTAGCACCCGCACTTGGATTTGTGCCAAAACGCGTTTTAAGCATGCACATGCATCTTTTGGTAGACGCGGACGCAGTTTTCTGCAAAACCACACGATATGCACGCAAATGGTGCTTTTGGCAGAACGCGCACGTGGATTTCTACCAAACGACGTGAAAAGCATGCCGATGCTGCTCTTTTTAGCACCCGCACATGGATTTGTGCCAAAACGCGTTTTAAGCATGCACATGCATCTTTGGGTACACGCGGACGCAGTTTTCTGCAAAACCACACGATATGCATGCAAATGGTGCTTTTGGCAGAACGCGCACGTGGATTTCTACCAAACGACGCGAAAAGCATGCCGATGCTTCTCTTTTTAGCACCCACACATGGATTTGTGCCAAAACGCGTGTTAAGCATGCACATGCATCTTTTGGTAGACGCGGACGCAGTTTTCTGCAAAACCACACGATATGCACGCAAATGGTGCTTTTGGCAGAACGCGCACGTGGATTTCTACCAAACGGCGTGAAAAGCATGCCGACGCTGCTCTTTTTAGCACCCGCACATGGATTTGTGCCAAAACGCGTTTTAAGCATGCACATGCATCTTTGGTAGACGCGGACGCAGTTTTCTGCAAAACCACACGATATGCATGCAAATGGTGCTTTTGGCAGAACGCGCACGTGGATTTCTACCAAACGACGTGAAAAGAATGCCGATGCTGCTCTTTTTAGCACCCGCACATGGATTTGTGCCAAAACGCGTTTTAAGCATGCACATGCATCTTTTGGTAGACGCGGACGCAGTTTTCTGAAAAACCACACGATATGCATGCAAATGGTGCTTTTGGCAGAACGCGCACGTGGATTTCTACCAAACGACGTGAAAAGCATGCCGATGCTGCTCTTTTTAGCACCCGCACATGGATTTGTGCCAAAACGCGTTTTAAGCATGCACATGCATCTTTGGGTACACGCGGACGCAGTTTTCTGCAAAACCACACGATATGCATGCAAATGGTGCTTTTGGCAGAACGCGCACGTGGATTTCTACCAAACGACGTGAAAAGCCTGCCGATGCTGCTCTTTTTAGCACCGGCACATGGATTTGTGCTAAAACGCGTCTTAAGCATGCACATGCATCTTTTGGTAGACGCGGACGCACTTTTCTGCAAAACCACACGATATGCATGCAAATGGTGCTTTTGGCAGAACGCGCACGTGGATTTCTACCAAACGACGTGAAAAGCATGCCGATGCTGCTCTTTTTAGCACCGGCACATGGATTTCTGCTAAAACGCGTTTTAAGCATGCACATGCATCTTTTGGTAGACGCGGACGCAGTTTTCTGCAAAACCGCACGATATGCATGCAAATGGTGCTTTTGGCAGAACGCGCACGTGGATTTCTACCAAACGACGTGAAAAGCATGCCGATGCTGCTCTTTTTAGCACCCGCACATGGATTTGTGCCAAAACGCGTTTTAAGTATGCACATGCATCTTTTGGTAGACGCGGACGCAGTTTTCGGCAAAACCACACGCTATGCATGCAAATGGTGCTTTTGGCAGAACGCGCGCGTGGATTTCTACCAAACGACGTGAAAAGCATGCCGATGCTGCTCTTTTTACCACCCGCACATGGATTTGTGCCAAAACGCGTGTTAAGCATGCACATGCATCTTTTGGTAGACGCGGACGCAGTTTTCTGCAAAACCACACGATATGCATGCAAATGGTGCTTTTGGCAGAACGCGCACGTGGATTTCTACCAAACGACGTGAAAAGCCTGCCGATGCTGCTCTTTTTAGCACCGGCACATGGATTTGTGCTAAAACGCGTTTTAAGCATGCACATGCATCTTTTGGTAGACGCGGACGCACTTTTCTGCAAAACCACACGATATGCATGCAAATGGTGCTTTTGGCTGAACGCGCACGTGGATTTCTACCAAACGACGTGAAAAGCGTGCCGATGCTGCTCTTTTTAGCACCAGCACATGGATTTGTGCCAAAACGCGTTTTAAGCATGCACGTGCATCTTTTGGTAGACGCGGACGCAGTTTTCTGCAAAACCGCACGATATGCATGCAAATGGTGCTTTTGGCAGAACGCGCACGTGGATTTCTACCAAACGACGTGAAAAGCATGCCGATGCTGCTCTTTTTAGCACCCGCACATGGATTTGTGCCAAAACGCGTTTTAAGCATGCACATGCATCTTTTGGTAGACGCGGACGCAGTTTTCTGCAAAACCACACGATATGCATGCAAATGGCGCTTTTGGCAGAACGCGCACGTGGATTTCTACCAAACGACGTGAAAAGCCTGCCGATGCTGCTCTTTTTAGCACCGGCACATGGATTTGTGCTAAAACGCGTTTTAAGCATGCACATGCATCTTTTGGTAGACGCGGACGCACTTTTCTGCAAAACCACAGGATATGCATGCAAATGGTGCTTTTGGCAGAACGCGCACGTGGATTTCTACCAAACGACGTGAAAAGCATGCCGATGCTGCTCTTTTTAGCACCGGCACATGGATTTCTGCTAAAACGCGTTTTAAGCATGCACATGCATCTTTTGGTAGACGCGGACGCAGTTTTCTGCAAAACCGTACGACATGCATGCAAATGGTGCTTTTGGCAGAACGCGCACGTGGATTTCTACCAAACGACGTGAAAAGCATGCCGATGCTGCTCTTTTTAGCACCCGCACATGGATTTGTGCCAAAACGCTTTTTAAGCATGCACATGCATCTTTTGGTAGACGCGGACGCAGTTTTCGGCAAAACCACACGCTATGCATGCAAATGGTGCTTTTGGCAGAACGCGCGCGTGGATTTCTACCAAACGACGTGAAAAGCATGCCGATGCTGCTCTTTTTAGCACCCGCACATGGATTTGTGCCAAAACGCGTGTTAAGCATGCACGTGCATCTTTTGGTAGACGCGGACGCAGTTTTCTGCAAAACCACACGATATGCATGCAAATGGTGCTTTTGGCCGAACGCGCACGTGGATTTCTACCAAACGACGAGAAAAGCATGCCGATGCTGCTCTTTTTAGCATCCGCACATGAATTTGTGCCAAAACGCGTGTTAAGCATGCACATGCATCTTTTGGTAGACGCGGACGCAGTTTTCTGCAAAACCACACGATATGCATGCAAATGGTGCTTTTGGCAGAACGCGCACGTGGATTTCTACCAAACGACGTGAAAAGCATGCCGATGCTGCTCTTTTTAGCACCCGCACATGGATTTGTGCCAAAACGCGTTTTAAGCATGCACATGCATCTTTTGGTAGACGCGGACGCAGTTTTCTGCAAAACCACACGATATGCATGCAAATGGTGCTTTTGGCAGAACGCGCACGTGGATTTCTACCAAACGACGTGAAAAGCATGCCGATGCTGCTCTTTTTAGCACCGGCACATGGATTTGTGCCAAAACGCGTTTTAAGCATGCACGTGCATCTTTTGGTAGACGCGGACGCACTTTTCTGCAAAACCACACGATATGCATGCAAATGGTGGTTTTGGCAGAACGCGCACGTGGATTTCTACCAAACGACGTGAAAAGCATGCCGATGCTGCTCTTTTTAGCACCGGCACATGGATTTGTGCCAAAATGCGTTTTAAGCATGCACATGCATCTTTTGGTAGACGCGGACGCAGTTTTCTGCAAAACCGCACGTTATGCATGCAAATGGTGCTTTTGGCAGAACGCGCACGTGGATTTCTACCAAACGACGTGAAAAGCATGCGGATGCTGCTCTTTTTAGCACCCGCACATGGATTTGTGCCAAAACGCGTTTTAAGCATGCACATGCATCTTTTGGTAGACGCGGACGCACTTTTCTGAAAAACCACACGATATGCATGCAAATGGTGCTTTTGGCAGAACGCGCGCGTGGATTTCTACCAAACGACGTGAAAAGCATGCCAATGCTGCTCTTTTTAGCACCCGCACATGGATTTGTGCCAAAACGCGTTTTAAGCATGCACATGCATCTTTTGGTAGACGCGGACGCAGTTTTCTGCAAAACCACACGATTTGCATGCAAATGGTGCTTTTGGCAGAACGCGCACGTGGATTTCTACCAAACGACGTGAAAAGCATGCCGATGCTGCTCTTTTTAGCATCCGCACATGAATTTGTGCCAAAACGCGTGTTAAGCATGCACATGCATCTTTTGGTAGACGCGGACGCAGTTTTCTGCAAAACCACACGATATGCATGCAAATGGCGCTTTTGGCAGAGCGCGCACGTGGATTTCTACCAAACGACGTGAAAAGCATGCCGATGCTGCTCTTTTTAGCACCCGCACATGGATTTGTGCCAAAACGCGTTTTAAGCATGCACATGCATCTTTTGGTAGACGCGGACGCAGTTTTCTGCAAAACCACACGATATGCATGCAAATGGTGCTTTTGGCAGAACGCGCACGTGGATTTCTACCAAACGACGTGAAAAGCCTGCCGATGCTGCTCTTTTTAGCACCGGCACATGGATTTGTGCTAAAACGCGTTTTAAGCATGCACATGCATCTTTTGGTAGACGCGGACGCACTTTTCTGCAAAACCACAGGATATGCATGCAAATGGTGCTTTTGGCAGAACGCGCACGTGGATTTCTACCAAACGACGTGAAAAGCATGCCAATGCTGCTCTTTTTAGCACCCGCACATGGATTTGTGCCAAAACGCGTTTTAAGCATGCACAAGCATCTTTTGGTAGACGCGGACGCAGATTTCTGCAAAACCACACGATATACATGCAAATGGTGCTTTTGGCAGAACGCGCACGTGGATTTCTACCAAACGACGTGAAAAGCCTGCCGATGCTGCTCTTTTTAGCACCGGCACATGGATTTGTGCTAAAACGCGTTTTAAGCATGCACATGCATCTTTTGGTAGACGCGGACGCACTTTTCTGCAAAACCACAGGATATGCATGCAAATGGTGGTTTTGGCTGGACGCGCACGTGGATTTCTACCAAACGACGTGAAAAGCATGCCGATGCTGCTCTTTTTAGCACCGGCACATGGATTTCTGCTAAAACGCGTTTTAAGCATGCACATGCATCTTTTGGTAGACGCGGACGCAGTTTTCTGCAAAACCGTACGATATGCATGCAAATGGTGCTTTTGGCAGAACGCGCACGTGGATTTCTACCAAACGACGTGAAAAGCATGCCGATGCTGCTCTTTTTAGCACCCGCACATGGATTTGTGCCAAAACGCGTTTTAAGCATGCACAAGCATCTTTTGGTAGACGCGGACGCAGATTTATGCAAAACCACACGATATACATGCAAATGGTGCTTTTGGCAGAACGCGCACGTGGATTTCTACCAAACGACGTGAAAGGCATGCCGATGCTGCTCTTTTTAGCACCCGCACATGGATTTGTGCCAAAACGCGTTTTAAGCATGCACATGCATCTTTTGGTAGACGCGGACGCAGTTTTCTGCAAAACCACACGATATGCATGCAAATGGCGCTTTTGGCAGAGCGCGCACGTGGATTTCTACCAAACGACGTGAAAAGCATGCCGATGCTGCTCTTTTTAGCACCCGCACATGGATTTGTGCCAAAACGCGTTTTAAGCATGCACATGCATCTTTTGGTAGACGCGGACGCAGTTTTCTGCAAAACCACACGATATGCATGCAAATGGTGCTTTTGGCAGAACGCGCACGTGGATTTCTACCAAACGACGTGAAAAGCCTGCCGATGCTGCTCTTTTTAGCACCGGCACATGGATTTGTGCTAAAACGCGTTTTAAGCATGCACATGCATCTTTTGGTAGACGCGGACGCACTTTTCTGCAAAACCACAGGATATGCATGCAAATGGTGCTTTTGGCAGAACGCGCACGTGGATTTCTACCAAACGACGTGAAAAGCATGCCGATGCTGCTCTTTTTAGCACCGGCACATGGATTTCTGCTAAAACGCGTTTTAAGCATGCACATGCATCTTTTGGTAGACGCGGACGCAGTTTTCTGCAAAACCGTACGATATGCATGCAAATGGTGCTTTTGGCAGAACGCGCACGTGGATTTCTACCAAACGACGTGAAAAGCATGCCGATGCTGCTCTTTTTAGCACCCGCACATGGATTTGTGCCAAAACGCTTTTTAAGCATGCACATGCATCTTTTGGTAGACGCGGACGCAGTTTTCGGCAAAACCACACGCTATGCATGCAAATGGTGCTTTTGGCAGAACGCGCGCGTGGATTTCTACCAAACGACGTGAAAAGCATGCCGATGCTGCTCTTTTTAGCACCCGCACATGGATTTGTGCCAAAACGCGTGTTAAGCATGCACGTGCATCTTTTGGTAGACGCGGACGCAGTTTTCTGCAAAACCACACGATATGCATGCAAATGGTGCTTTTGGCAGAACGCGCACGTGGATTTCTACCAAACGACGTGAACAGCATGCCGATGCTGCTCTTTTTAGCACCCGCACATGGATTTGTGCCAAAACGCGTTTTAAGCATGCACATGCATCTTTTGGTAGACGCGGACGCAGTTTTCTGCAAAACCACACGATATGCATGCAAATGGTGCTTTTGGCAGAACGCGCACGTGGATTTCTACCAAACGACGTGAAAAGCATGCCGATGCTGCTCTTTTTAGCACCGGCACATGGATTTGTGCCAAAACGCGTTTTAAGCATGCACATGCATCTTTTGGTAGACGCGGACGCACTTTTCTGCAAAACCACACGAAATGCATGCAAATGGTGCTTTTGGCAGAACGCGCACGTGGATTTCTACCAAACGACGTGAAAAGCATGCCGATGCTGCTCTTTTTAGCACCCGCACATGGATTTGTGCCAAAACGCGTTTTAAGCATGCACGTGCATCTTTTGGTAGACTCGGACGCACTTTTCTGCAAAACCACACGATATGCATGCAAATGGTGGTTTTGGCAGAACGCGCACGTGGATTTCTACCAAACGACGTGAAAAGCATGCCGATGCTGCTCTTTTTAGCACCGGCACATGGATTTGTGCCAAAATGCGTTTTAAGCATGCACATGCATCTTTTGGTAGACGCGGACGCAGTTTTCTGCAAAACCGCACGTTATGCATGCAAATGGTGCTTTTGGCAGAACGCGCACGTGGATTTCTACCAAACGACGTGAAAAGCATGCGGATGCTGCTCTTTTTAGCACCCGCACATGGATTTGTGCCAAAACGCGTTTTAAGCATGCACATGCATCTTTTGGTAGACGCGGACGCACTTTTCTGAAAAACCACACGATATGCATGCAAATGGTGCTTTTGGCAGAACGCGCACGTGGATTTCTACCAAACGACGTGAAAAGCATGCCGATGCTGCTCTTTTTAGCACCGGCACATGGATTTGTGCCAAAATGCGTTTTAAGCATGCACATGCATCTTTTGGTAGACGCGGACGCACTTTTCTGAAAAACCACACGATATGCATGCAAATGGTGCTTTTGGCAGAACGCGCACGTGGATTTCTACCAAACGACGTGAAAAGCATGCCGATGCTGCTCTTTTTAGCACCCGCACATGGATTTGTGCCAAAACGCGTTTTAAGCATGCACATGTATCTTTTGGTAGACGCGGACACAGTTTTCTGCAAAACCACACGATATGCATGCAAATGGTGCTTTTGGCTGAACGCGCACGTGGATTTCTACCAAACGACGAGAAAAGCATGCCGATGCTGCTCTTTTTAGCATCCGCACATGAATTTGTGCCAAAACGCGTGTTAAGCATGCACATGCATCTTTTGGTAGACGCGGACGCAGTTTTCTGCAAAACCACACGATATGCATGCAAATGGTGCTTTTGGCAGAACGCGCACGTGGATTTCTACCAAACGACGTGAAAAGCATGCCGATGCTGCTCTTTTTGCACCCGCACATTGTTTTGTGCCAAAACGCGTTTTAAGCATGCACATGCATCTTTTGGTAGGACGCAGTTTTCTGCAAAACCACACGATATGCATGCAAATGGCGCTTTTGGCAGAACGCGCACGTGGATTTCTACCAAACGACGTGAAAAGCATGCCGATGCTGCTCTTTTTAGCACCCGCACATGGATTTGTGCCAAAACGCGTTTAAGCATGCACATGTATCTTTTGGTAGACGCGGACGCAGTTTTCTGCAAAACCACACGATATACATGCAAATGGTGCTTTTGGCAGAACGCGCACGTGGATTTCTACCAAACGACGTGAAAAGCATGCCAATGCTGCTCTTTTTAGCACCCGCACATGGATTTGTGCCAAAACGCGTTTTAAGCATGCACATGCATCTTTTGGTAGACGCGGACGCAGTTTTCTGCAAAACCACACGATTTGCATGCAAATGGTGCTTTTGGCAGAACGCGCACGTGGATTTCTACCAAACGACGTGAAAAGCATGCCGATGCTGCTCTTTTTAGCACCCGCACATGGATTTGTGCCAAAACGCGTTTTAAGCATGCACATGCATCTTTTGGTAGACGCGGACGCAGTTTTCTGCAAAACCGTACGATATGCATGCAAATGGTGCTTTTGGCAGAACGCGCACGAGGATTTCTACCAAACGACGTGAAAAGCATGCCGATGCTGCTCTTTTTAGCACCCGCACATGGATTTGTGCCAAAACGCGTTTTAAGCATGCACAAGCATCTTTTGGTAGACGCGGACGCAGATTTCTGCAAAACCACACGATATACATGCAAATGGTGCTTTTGGCAGGACGCGCACGTGGATTTCTACCAAACGACGTGAAAGGCATGCCGATGCTGCTCTTTTTAGCACCCGCACATGGATTTGTGCCAAAACGCGTTTTAAGCATGCACATGCATCTTTTGGTAGACGCGGACGCAGTTTTCTGCAAAACCACACGATATGCATGCAAATGGCGCTTTTGGCAGAGCGCGCACGTGGATTTCTACCAAACGACGTGAAAAGCATGCCGATGCTGCTCTTTTTAGCACCCGCACATGGATTTGTGCCAAAACGCGTTTTAAGCATGCACATGCATCTTTTGGTAGACGCGGACGCAGTTTTCTGCAAAACCACACGATATGCATGCAAATGGTGCTTTTGGCAGAACGCGCACGTGGATTTCTACCAAACGGCGTGAAAAGCCTGCCGATGCTGCTCTTTTTAGCACCGGCACATGGATTTGTGCTAAAACGCGTTTTAAGCATGCACATGCATCTTTTGGTAGACGCGGACGCACTTTTCTGCAAAACCACAGGATATGCATGCAAATGGTGCTTTTGGCAGAACGCGCACGTGGATTTCTACCAAACGACGTGAAAAGCATGCCGATGCTGCTCTTTTTAGCACCGGCACATGGATTTCTGCTAAAACGCGTTTTAAGCATGCACATGCAACTTTTGGTAGACGCGGACGCAGTTTTCTGCAAAACCGTACGATATGCATGCAAATGGTGCTTTTGGCAGAACGCGCACGTGGATTTCTACCAAACGACGTGAAAAGCATGCCGATGCTGCTCTTTTTAGCACCCGCACATGGATTTGTGCCAAAACGCTTTTTAAGCATGCACATGCATCTTTTGGTAGACGCGGACGCAGTTTTCGGCAAAACCACACGCTATGCATGCAAATGGTGCTTTTGGCAGAACGCGCGCGTGGATTTCTACCAAACGACGTGAAAAGCATGCCGATGCTGCTCTTTTTAGCACCCGCACATGGATTTGTGCCAAAACGCGTGTTAAGCATGCACGTGCATCTTTTGGTAGACGCGGACGCAGTTTTCTGCAAAACCACACGATATGCATGCAAATGGTGCTTTTGGCAGAACGCGCACGTGGATTTCTACCAAACGACGAGAAAAGCATGCCGATGCTGCTCTTTTTAGCACCCGCACATTGTTTTGTGCCAAAACGCGTTTTAAGCATGCACATGTATCTTTTGGTAGACGCGGACGCAGTTTTCTGCAAAACCACACGATATACATGCAAATGGTGCTATTGGCAGAACGCGCACGTGGATTTCTACCAAACGACGTGAAAAGCATGCCGATGCTGCTCTTTTTAGCACCCGCACATGGATTTGTGCCAAAACGCGTTTTAAGCATGCACATGCATCTTTTGGTAGACGCGGACGCAGTTTTCTGCAAAACCACACGATATGCATGCAAATGGTGCTTTTGGCAGAACGCGCACGTGGATTTCTACCAAACGACGTGAAAAGCATGCCGATGCTGCTCTTTTTAGCACCGGCACATGGATTTGTGCCAAAACGCGTTTTAAGCATGCACATGCATCTTTTGGTAGACGCGGACGCACTTTTCTGCAGAACCACACGATATGCATGCAAATGGTGCTTTTGGCAGAACGCGCACGTGGATTTCTACCAAACGACGTGAAAAGCATGCCGATGCTGCTCTTTTTAGCACCCGCACATGGATTTGTGCCAAAACGCGTTTTAAGCATGCACGTGCATCTTTTGGTAGACGCGGACGCACTTTTCTGCAAAACCACACGATATGCATGCAAATGGTGGTTTTGGCAGAACGCGCACGTGCATTTCTACCAAACGACGTGAAAAGCATGCCGATGCTGCTCTTTTTAGCACCGGCACATGGATTTGTGCCAAAATGCGTTTTAAGCATGCACATGCATCTTTTGGTAGACGCGGACGCAGTTTTCTGCAAAACCGCACGTTATGCATGCAAATGGTGCTTTTGGCAGAACGCGCACGTGGATTTCTACCAAACGACGTGAAAAGCATGCGGATGCTGCTCTTTTTAGCACCCGCACATGGATTTGTGCCAAAACGCGTTTTAAGCATGCACATGCATCTTTTGGTAGACGCGGACGCACTTTTCTGAAAAACCACACGATATGCATGCAAATGGTGCTTTTGGCAGAACGCGCACGTGGATTTCTACCAAACGACGTGAAAAGCATGCCGATGCTGCTCTTTTTAGCACCGGCACATGGATTTGTGCCAAAATGCGTTTTAAGCATGCACATGCATCTCTTGGTAGACGCGGACGCAGTTTTCTGCAAAACCGCACGATATGCATGCAAATGGTGCTTTTGGCAGAACGCGCACGTGGATTTCTACCAAACGACGTGAAAAGCATGCCGATGCTGCTCTTTTTAGCACCCGCACATGGATTTGTGCCAAAACGCGTTTTAAGCATGCACATGTATCTTTTGGTAGACGCGGACGCAGTTTTCTGCAAAACCACACGATATGCATGCAAATGGTGCTTTTGGCAGAACGCGCACGTGGATTTCTACCAAACGACGAGAAAAGCATGCCGATGCTGCTCTTTTTAGCATCCGCACATGAATTTGTGCCAAAACGCGTGTTAAGCATGCACATGCATCTTTTGGTAGACGCGGACGCAGTTTTCTGCAAAACCACACGATATGCATGCAAATGGTGCTTTTGGCAGAACGCGCACGTGGATTTCTACCAAACGACGTGAAAAGCATGCCGATGCTGCTCTTTTTGCACCCGCACATTGTTTTGTGCCAAAACGCGTTTTAAGCATGCACATGCATCTTTTGGTAGGACGCAGTTTTCTGCAAAACCACACGATATGCATGCAAATGGCGCTTTTGGCAGAACGCGCACGTGGATTTCTACCAAACGACGTGAAAAGCATGCCGATGCTGCTCTTTTTAGCACCCGCACATGGATTTGTGCCAAAACGCGTTTAAGCATGCACATGTATCTTTTGGTAGACGCGGACGCCGTTTTCTGCAAAACCACACGATATACATGCAAATGGTGCTTTTGGCAGAACGCGCACGTGGATTTCTACCAAACGACGTGAAAAGCATGCCAATGCTGCTCTTTTTAGCACCCGCACATGGATTTGTGCCAAAACGCGTTTTAAGCATGCACATGCATCTTTTGGTAGACGCGGACGCAGTTTTCTGCAAAACCACACGATTTGCATGCAAATGGTGCTTTTGGCAGAACGCGCACGTGGATTTCTACCAAACGACGTGAAAAGCATGCCGATGCTGCTCTTTTTAGCACCCGCACATGGATTTGTGCCAAAACGCGTTTTAAGCATGCACATGCATCTTTTGGTAGACGCGGACGCAGTTTTCTGCAAAACCACACGATATGCATGCAAATGGCGCTTTTGGCAGAGCGCGCACGTGGATTTCTACCAAACGACGTGAAAAGCATGCCGATGCTGCTCTTTTTAGCACCCGCACATGGATTTGTGCCAAAACGCGTTTTAAGCATGCACATGCATCTTTTGGTAGACGCGGACGCAGTTTTCTGCAAAACCACACGATATGCATGCAAATGGTGCTTTTGGCAGAACGCGCACGTGGATTTCTACCAAACGGCGTGAAAAGCCTGCCGATGCTGCTCTTTTTAGCACCGGCACATGGATTTGTGCTAAAACGCGTTTTAAGCATGCACATGCATCTTTTGGTAGACGCGGACGCACTTTTCTGCAAAACCACAGGATATGCATGCAAATGGTGCTTTTGGCAGAACGCGCACGTGGATTTCTACCAAACGACGTGAAAAGCATGCCGATGCTGCTCTTTTTAGCACCGGCACATGGATTTCTGCTAAAACGCGTTTTAAGCATGCACATGCAACTTTTGGTAGACGCGGACGCAGTTTTCTGCAAAACCGTACGATATGCATGCAAATGGTGCTTTTGGCAGAACGCGCACGTGGATTTCTACCAAACGACGTGAAAAGCATGCCGATGCTGCTCTTTTTAGCACCCGCACATGGATTTGTGCCAAAACGCTTTTTAAGCATGCACATGCATCTTTTGGTAGACGCGGACGCAGTTTTCGGCAAAACCACACGCTATGCATGCAAATGGTGCTTTTGGCAGAACGCGCGCGTGGATTTCTACCAAACGACGTGAAAAGCATGCCGATGCTGCTCTTTTTAGCACCCGCACATGGATTTGTGCCAAAACGCGTGTTAAGCATGCACGTGCATCTTTTGGTAGACGCGGACGCAGTTTTCTGCAAAACCACACGATATGCATGCAAATGGTGCTTTTGGCAGAACGCGCACGTGGATTTCTACCAAACGACGAGAAAAGCATGCCGATGCTGCTCTTTTTAGCACCCGCACATTGTTTTGTGCCAAAACGCGTTTTAAGCATGCACATGTATCTTTTGGTAGACGCGGACGCAGTTTTCTGCAAAACCACACGATATACATGCAAATGGTGCTATTGGCAGAACGCGCACGTGGATTTCTACCAAACGACGTGAAAAGCATGCCGATGCTGCTCTTTTTAGCACCCGCACATGGATTTGTGCCAAAACGCGTTTTAAGCATGCACATGCATCTTTTGGTAGACGCGGACGCAGTTTTCTGCAAAACCACACGATATGCATGCAAATGGTGCTTTTGGCAGAACGCGCACGTGGATTTCTACCAAACGACGTGAAAAGCATGCCGATGCTGCTCTTTTTAGCACCGGCACATGGATTTGTGCCAAAACGCGTTTTAAGCATGCACATGCATCTTTTGGTAGACGCGGACGCACTTTTCTGCAGAACCACACGATATGCATGCAAATGGTGCTTTTGGCAGAACGCGCACGTGGATTTCTACCAAACGACGTGAAAAGCATGCCGATGCTGCTCTTTTTAGCACCCGCACATGGATTTGTGCCAAAACGCGTTTTAAGCATGCACGTGCATCTTTTGGTAGACGCGGACGCACTTTTCTGCAAAACCACACGATATGCATGCAAATGGTGGTTTTGGCAGAACGCGCACGTGCATTTCTACCAAACGACGTGAAAAGCATGCCGATGCTGCTCTTTTTAGCACCGGCACATGGATTTGTGCCAAAATGCGTTTTAAGCATGCACATGCATCTTTTGGTAGACGCGGACGCAGTTTTCTGCAAAACCGCACGTTATGCATGCAAATGGTGCTTTTGGCAGAACGCGCACGTGGATTTCTACCAAACGACGTGAAAAGCATGCGGATGCTGCTCTTTTTAGCACCCGCACATGGATTTGTGCCAAAACGCGTTTTAAGCATGCACATGCATCTTTTGGTAGACGCGGACGCACTTTTCTGAAAAACCACACGATATGCATGCAAATGGTGCTTTTGGCAGAACGCGCACGTGGATTTCTACCAAACGACGTGAAAAGCATGCCGATGCTGCTCTTTTTAGCACCGGCACATGGATTTGTGCCAAAATGCGTTTTAAGCATGCACATGCATCTCTTGGTAGACGCGGACGCAGTTTTCTGCAAAACCGCACGATATGCATGCAAATGGTGCTTTTGGCAGAACGCGCACGTGGATTTCTACCAAACGACGTGAAAAGCATGCCGATGCTGCTCTTTTTAGCACCCGCACATGGATTTGTGCCAAAACGCGTTTTAAGCATGCACATGTATCTTTTGGTAGACGCGGACGCAGTTTTCTGCAAAACCACACGATATGCATGCAAATGGTGCTTTTGGCAGAACGCGCACGTGGATTTCTACCAAACGACGAGAAAAGCATGCCGATGCTGCTCTTTTTAGCATCCGCACATGAATTTGTGCCAAAACGCGTGTTAAGCATGCACATGCATCTTTTGGTAGACGCGGACGCAGTTTTCTGCAAAACCACACGATATGCATGCAAATGGTGCTTTTGGCAGAACGCGCACGTGGATTTCTACCAAACGACGTGAAAAGCATGCCGATGCTGCTCTTTTTGCACCCGCACATTGTTTTGTGCCAAAACGCGTTTTAAGCATGCACATGCATCTTTTGGTAGGACGCAGTTTTCTGCAAAACCACACGATATGCATGCAAATGGCGCTTTTGGCAGAACGCGCACGTGGATTTCTACCAAACGACGTGAAAAGCATGCCGATGCTGCTCTTTTTAGCACCCGCACATGGATTTGTGCCAAAACGCGTTTAAGCATGCACATGTATCTTTTGGTAGACGCGGACGCCGTTTTCTGCAAAACCACACGATATACATGCAAATGGTGCTTTTGGCAGAACGCGCACGTGGATTTCTACCAAACGACGTGAAAAGCATGCCAATGCTGCTCTTTTTAGCACCCGCACATGGATTTGTGCCAAAACGCGTTTTAAGCATGCACATGCATCTTTTGGTAGACGCGGACGCAGTTTTCTGCAAAACCACACGATTTGCATGCAAATGGTGCTTTTGGCAGAACGCGCACGTGGATTTCTACCAAACGACGTGAAAAGCATGCCGATGCTGCTCTTTTTAGCACCCGCACATGGATTTGTGCCAAAACGCGTTTTAAGCATGCACATGCATCTTTTGGTAGACGCGGACGCAGTTTTCTGCAAAACCACACGATATGCATGCAAATGGTGCTTTTGGCAGAACGCGCACGTGGATTTCTACCAAACGACGTGAAAAGCATGCCGATGCTGCTCTTTTTAGCACCGGCACCTGGATTTGTGCCAAAACGCGTTTTAAGCATGCACATGCATCTTTTGGTAGAGGCGGACGCACTTTTCTGCAAAACCACACGATATGCATGCAAATGGTGCTTTTGGCAGAACGCGCACGTGGATTTCTACCAAACGACGTGAAAAGCATGCCGATGCTGCTCTTTTTAGCACCCGCACATGGATTTGTGCCAAAACGCGTTTTAAGCACGCACATGCATCTTTTGGTAGACGCGGACGCAGTTTTCTGCAAAACCACACGATATGCATGCAAATGGTGCTTTTGGCAGAACGCGCACGTGGATTTCTACCAAACGACGTGAAAAGCATGCCGATGCTCCCATTTTTAGCACCCGCACATGGATTTGTGCCAAAACGCGTGTTAAGCATGCACATGCATCTTTTGGTAGACGCGGACGCAGTTTTCTGCAAAACCACACGATATGCATGCAAATGGTGCTTTTGGCAGAACGCGCACGTGGATTTCTACCAAACGACGTGAAAAGCATGCCGATGCTGCTCATTTTAGCACGCGCACATGGATTTGTGCCAAAACACGTGTTAAGCATGCACCTGCATCTTTGGTAGACGCGGACGCAGTTTTCTGCAAAACCACACGATATGCATGCAAATGGTGCTTTTGGCAGAACGCGCACGTGGATTTCTACCAAACGACGTGAAAAGCATGCCGATGCTGCTCTTTTTAGCACCCGCACATGGATTTGTGCCAAAACGCGTTTTAAGCATGCACATGCATCTTTTGGTAGACGCGGACGCAGTTTTCTGCAAAACCACACGATATGCATGCAAAAGGTGCTTTTGGCAGAACGCGCACGTGGATTTCTACCAAACGACGTGAAAAGCATGCCGATGCTGCTCTTTTTAGCACCCGCACATGGATTTGTGCCAAAACGCGTTTTAAGCATGCACATGTATCTTTTGGTAGACGCGGACGCAGTTTTCTGCAAAACCACACGATATGCATGCAAATGGTGCTTTTGGCAGAACGCGCACGTGGATTTCTACCAAACGACGAGAAAAGCATGCCGATGCTGCTCTTTTTAGCATCCGTAGATGAATTTGTGCCAAAACGCGTGTTAAGCATGCACATGCATCTTTTGGTAGACGCGGACGCAGTTTTCTGCAAAACCACACGATATGCATGCAAATGCTGCTTTTGGCAGAACGCGCACGTGGATTTCTACCAAACGACGTGCAAAGCATGCCGATGCTGCTCTTTTTAGCACCCGCACATGGATTTGTGCCAAAACGCGTTTTAAGCATGCACATGCATCTTTTGGTAGACGCGGACGCAGTTTTCTGCAAAACCACACAATATGAATGCAAATGGTGCTTTTGGCAGAACGCGCACGTGGATTTCTACCAAACCACGTGAAAAGCATGCCGATGCTGCTCTTTTTAGCACCCGCACACGGATTTGTGCCAAAACGCGTGTTAAGCATGCACATGCATCTTTTGGTAGACGCGGACGCAGTTTTCTGCAAAACCACACGATATGCATGCAAATGGTGCTTTTGGCAGAACGCGCACGTGGATTTCTACCAAACGACGTGAAAAGCATGCCGATGCTGCTCTTTTTAGCACCCGCACATGGATTTGTGCCAAAACGCGTTTTAAGCATGCACATGCATCTTTTGGTAGACGCGGACGCAGTTTTCTAGAAAACCACACGATATGCATGCAAATGGCGCTTTTGGCAGAACGCGCAGGTGGATTTCTACGAAACGACATGAAAAGCATGCCGATGCTGCTCTTTTTAGCACCCGCACATGGGTTTGTGCCAAAACGCGTTTTAAGCATGCACATGCATCTTTTGGTTGACACGGACGCAGTTTTCTGCAAAACCACACGATATACATGCAAATGGTGCTTTTGGCAGAACGCGCACGTGGATTTCTACCAAACAACGTGAAAAGCATGCCGATGCTGCTCTTTTTAGCACCGGCACATGGATTTGTGCCAAAATGCGTTTTAAGCATGCACATGCATCTTTTGGTAGACGCGGACGCAGTTTTCTGCAAAACCGCATGATATGCATGCAAATGGTGCTTTTGGCAGAACGCGCACGTGGATTTCTACCAAACGACGTGAAAAGCATGCCGATGCTGCTCTTTTTAGCACCCGCACATGGATTTGTGCCAAAACGCGTTTTAAGCATGCACATGTATCTTTTGGTAGACGCGGACGCTGTTTTCTGCAAAACCACGCGATATACATGCAAATGGTGCTTTTGGCAGAACGCGCACGTGGATTTCTACCAAACGACGTGAAAAGCATGCCAATGCTGCTCTTTTTAGCACCCGCACATGGATTTGTGCCAAAACGCGTTTTAAGCATGCACATGCATCTTTTGGTAGACGCGGACGCAGTTTTCTGCAAAACCACACGATATGCATGCAAATGGTGCTTTTGGCAGAACGCGCACGTGGATTTCTACCAAACGACGTGCAAAGCATGCCGATGCTGCTCTTTTTAGCACCCGCACATGGATTTGTGCCAAAACGCGTTTTAAGCATGCACATGCATCTTTTGGTAGACGCGGACGCAGTTTTCTGCAAAACCACACAATATGAATGCAAATGGTGCTTTTGGCAGAACGCGCACGTGGATTTCTACCAAACCACGTGAAAAGCATGCCGATGCTGCTCTTTTTAGCACCCGCACACGGATTTGTGCCAAAACGCGTGTTAAGCATGCACATGCATCTTTTGGTAGACGCGGACGCAGTTTTCTGCAAAACCACACGATATGCATGCAAATGGTGCTTTTGGCAGAACGCGCACGTGGATTTCTAACAAACGACGTGAAAAGCATGCCGATGCTGCTCTTTTTGCACCCGCACATTGTTTTGTGCCAAAACGCGTTTTAAGCATGCACATGCATCTTTTGGTAGGACGCAGTTTTCTGCAAAACCACACGATATGCATGCAAATGGCGCTTTTGGCAGAACGCGCACGTGGATTTCTACCAAACGACGTGAAAAGCATGCCGATGCTGCTCTTTTTAGCACCCGCACATTGTTTTGTGCCAAAACGCGTTTTAAGCATGCACATGTATCTTTTGGTAGACGCGGACGCAGTTTTCTGCAAAACCACACGATATACATGCAAATGGTGCTATTGGCAGAACGCGCACGTGGATTTCTACCAAACGACGTGAAAAGCATGCCGATGCTGCTCTTTTTAGCACCCGCACATGGATTTGTGCCAAAACGCGTTTTAAGCATGCACATGCATCTTTTGGTAGACGCGGACGCAGTTTTCTGCAAAACCATATGATATGCATGCAAATGGTGCTTTGGCAGAACGCGCACGTGGATTTCTACCAAACGACGTGAAAAGCATGCCGATGCTGCTCTTTTTAGCATCCGAACATGAATTTGTGGCAAAACGCGTTTTAAGCATGCACATGCATCTTTTGGTAGACGCGGACGCAGTTTTCTGCAAAACCACACGATATGCACGCAAATGGTGCTTTTGGCAGAACGCGCACGTGGATTTCTACCAAACGACGTGAAAAGCATGCCGACGCTGCTCTTTTTAGCACCCGCACATGGATTTGTGCCAAAACGCGTTTTAAGCATGCACATGCATCTTTTGGTAGACGCGGACGCAGTTTTCTGCAAAACCGCACGATATGCATGCAAATGGTGCTTTTGGCAGAACGCGCACGTGGATTTCTACCAAACGAGGTGAAAAGCATGCCGATGCTGCTCTTTTTAGCACCCGCACATGGATTTGTGCCAAAACGCGTTTTAAGCATGCACATGCATCTTTTGGTAGACGCGGACGCAGTTTTCTAGAAAACCACACGATATGCATGCAAATGGCGCTTTTGGCAGAACGCGCACGTGGATTTCTACCAAACGACATGAAAAGCATGCCGATGCTGCTCTTTTTAGCACCCGCACATGGGTTTGTGCCAAAACGCGTTTTAAGCATGCACATGCATCTTTTGGTTGACGCGGACGCAGTTTTCTGCAAAACCACACGATATACATGCAAATGGTGCTTTTGGCAGAACGCGCACGTGGATTTCTACCAAACGACGTGAAAAGCATGCCGATGCTGCTCTTTTTAGCACCGGCACATGGATTTGTGCCAAAATGCGTTTTAAGCATGCACATGCATCTTTTGGTAGACGCGGACGCAGTTTTCTGCAAAACAGCACGATATGCATGCAAACGGTGCTTTTGGCAGAACGCGCACGTGGATTTCTACCAAACGACGTGAAAAGCATGCCGATGCTGCTCTTTTTAGCACCCGCACATGGATTTGTGCCAAAACGCGTTTTAAGCATGCACATGTATCTTTTGGTAGACGCGGACGCTGTTTTCTACAAAACCACACGATATACATGCAAATGGTGCTTTTGGCAGAACGCGCACGTGGATTTCTACCAAACGACGTGAAAAGCATGCCAATGCTGCTCTTTTTAGCACCCGCACATGTATTTGTGCCAAAACGCGTTTTAAGCATGCACATGCATCTTTTGGTAGACGCGGACGCAGTTTTCTGCAAAACCACACGATATGCATGCAAATGGTGCTTTTGGCAGAACGCGCACGTGGATTTCTACCAAACGACGTGCAAAGCATGCCGATGCTGCTCTTTTTAGCACCCGCACATGGATTTGTGCCAAAACGCGTTTTAAGCATGCACATGCATCTTTTGGTAGACGCGGACGCAGTTTTCTGCAAAACCACACAATATGAATGCAAATGGTGCTTTTGGCAGAACGCGCACGTGGATTTCTACCAAACCACGTGAAAAGCATGCCGATGCTGCTCTTTTTAGCACCCGCACACGGATTTGTGCCAAAACGCGTGTTAAACATGCACATGCATCTTTTGGTAGACGCGGACGCAGTTTTCTGCAAAACCACACGATATGCATGCAAATGGTGCTTTTGGCAGAACGCGCACGTGGATTTCTACCAAACGACGTGAAAAGCATGCCGATGCTGCTCTTTTTGCACCCGCGCATTGTTTTGTGCCAAAACGCGTTTTAAGCATGCACATGCATCTTTTGGTAGGACGCAGTTTTCTGCAAAACCACACGATATGCATGCAAATGGCGCTTTTGGCAGAACGCGCACGTGGATTTCTACCAAACGACGTGAAAAGCATGCCGATGCTGCTCTTTTTAGCACCCGCACATTGTTTTGTGCCAAAACTCGTTTTAAGCATGCACATGTATCTTTTGGTAGACGCGGACGCAGTTTTCTGCAAAACCACACGATATACATGCAAATGGTGCTATTGGCAGAACGCGCACGTGGATTTCTACCAAACGACGTGAAAAGCATGCCGATGCTGCTCTTTTTAGCACCCGCACATGGATTTGTGCCAAAACGCGTTTTAAGCATGCACATGCATCTTTTGGTAGACGCGGACGCAGTTTTCTGCAAAACCATACGATATGCATGCAAATGGTGCTTTTGGCAGAACGCGCACGTGGATTTCTACCAAACGACGTGAAAAGCATGCCAATGCTGCTCTTTTTAGCAACCGCACATGGATTTGTGCCAAAACGCGTTTTAAACATGCACATGCATCTTTTGGTAGACGCGGACGCAGTTTTCTGCAAAACCACACGATATGCATGCAAATGGTGCTTTTGGCAGAACGCGCACGTGGATTTCTACCAAACGACGTGCAAAGCATGCCGATGCTGCTCTTTTTAGCACCCGCACATGGATTTGTGCCAAAACGCGTTTTAAGCATGCACATGCATCTTTTGGTAGACGCGGACGCAGTTTTCTGCAAAACCACACAATATGAATGCAAATGGTGCTTTTGGCAGAACGCGCACGTGGATTTCTACCAAACCACGTGAAAAGCATGCCGATGCTGCTCTTTTTAGCACCCGCACATGGATTTGTGCGAAAACGCGTGTTAAGCATGCACATGCATCTTTTGGTAGACGCGGACGCAGTTTTCTGCAAAACCACACGATTTGCATGCAAATGGTGCTTTTGGCAGAACGCGCACGTGGATTTCTACCAAACGACGTGAAAAGCATGCCGATGCTGCTCTTTTTAGCACCCGCACATGGATTTGTGCCAAAACGCGTTTTAAGCATGCACATGTATCTTTTGGTAGACGCGGACGCAGTTTTCTGCAAAACCACACGATATACATGCAAATGGTGCTATTGGCAGAACGCGCACGTGGATTTCTACCAAACGACGTGAAAAGCATGCCGATGCTGCTCTTTTTAGCACCCGCACATGGATTTGTGCCAAAACGCGTTTTAAGCATGCACATGCATCTTTTGGTAGACGCGGACGCAGTTTTCTGCAAAACCATACGATATGCATGCAAATGGTGCTTTTGGCAGAACGCGCACGTGGATTTCTACCAAACGACGTGAAAAGCATGCCAATGCTGCTCTTTTTAGCAACCGCACATGGATTTGTGCCAAAACGCGTTTTAAACATGCACATGCATCTTTTGGTAGACGCGGACGCAGTTTTCTGCAAAACCACACGATATGCATGCAAATGGTGCTTTTGGCAGAACGCGCACGTGGATTTCTACCAAACGACGTGAAAAGCATGCCGATGCTGCTCTTTTTAGCACCCGCACATGGATTTGTGCCAAAACGCGTTTTAAGCATGCACATGCATCTTTTGGTAGACGCGGACGCAGTTTTCTGCAAAACCACACGATATGCATGCAAATGGTACATTTGGCAGAACGCGCACGTGGATTTCTACCAAACGACGTGAAAAGCATGCCGATGCTGCTCTTTTTAGCACCCGCACATGGATTTGTGCCAAAACGCGTTTTAAGCATGCACATGTATCTTTTGGTAGACGCGGACGCAGTTTTCTGCAAAACCACACGATATGCATGCAAATGGTGCTTATGGCCGAACGCGCATGTGGATTTCTACCAAACGACGAGAAAAGCATGCCGATGCTGCTCTTTTTAGCATCCGTAGATGAATTTGTGCCAAAACGCGTGTTAAGCATGCACATGCATCTTTTGGTAGACGCGGACGCAGTTTTCTGCAAAACCACACGATATGCATGCAAATGGTGCTTTTGGCAGAACGCGCACGTGGATTTCTACCAAACGACGTGAAAAGCATGCTGATGCTGCTCTTTTTAGCACCCGCACATGGATTTGTGCCAAAACGCGTGTTAAGCATGCACATGCATCTTTTGGTAGACGCGGACGCAGTTTTCTGCAAAACCACACGATTTGCATGCAAATGGTGCTTTTGGCAGAACGCGCACGTGGATTTCTACCAAACGACGTGAAAAGCATGCCGATGCTGCTCTTTTTAGCACCCGCACATGGATTTGTGCCAAAACGCGTTTTAAGCATGCACATGCATCTTTTGGTAGACGCGGACGCAGTTTTCTGCAAAACCACACGATATGCATGCAAATGGTGCTTTTGGCAGAACGCGCACGTGGATTTCTACCAAACGACGTGACAAGCATGCCGATGCTGCTCTTTTTAGCACCGGCACATGGATTTGTGCCAAAACGCGTTTTAAGCATGCACATGCATCTTTTGGTAGACGCGGACGCACTTTTCTGCAAAACCACACGATATGCATGCAAATGCTGCTTTTGGCAGAACGCGCACGTGGATTTCTACCAAACGACGTGAAAAGCATGCCGATGCTGCTCTTTTTAGCACCCGCACATGGATTTGTGCCAAAACGCGTTTTAAGCACGCACATGCATCTTTTGGTAGACGCGGACGCAGTTTTCTGCAAAACCACACGATATGCATGCAAATGGTGCTTTTGGCAGAACGCGCACGTGGATTTCTACCAAACGACGTGAAAAGCTTGCCGATGCTGCTCTTTTTAGCACCCGCCCATGGATTTGTGCCAAAACGCGTTTTAAGCATGCACATGCATCTTTTGGTAGACGCAGACGCAGTTTTCTGCAAAACCACACGATATGCATGCAAATGGTGCTTTTGGCAGAACGCGCACGTGGCTTTCTACCAAACGACGTGAAAAGCATGCCGATGCTCCGATTTTTAGCACCCGCACATGGATTTGTGCCAAAACGCGTGTTAAGCATGCACATGCATCTTTTGGTAGACGCGGACGCAGTTTTCTGCAAAACCACACGATATGCATGCAAATGGTGCTTTTGGCAGAACGCGCACGTGGATTTCTACCAAACGACGTGAAAAGCATGCCGATGCTGCTCTTTTTAGCACGCGCACATGGATTTGTGCCAAAACGCGTGTTAAGCATGCACCTGCATCTTTGGTAGACGCGGACGCAGTTTTCTGCAAAACCACACGATATGCATGCAAATGGTGCTTTTGGCAGAACGCGCACGTGGATTTCTACCAAACGACGTGAAAAGCATGCCGATGCTGCTCTTTTTAGCACCCGCACATGGATTTGTGCCAAAACGCGTTTTAAGCATGCACATGCACCTTTTGGTAGACGCGGACGCAGTTTTCTGCAAAACCACACGATATGCATGCAAATGGTACTTTTGGCAGAACGCGCACGTGGATTTCTACCAAACGACGAGAAAAGCATGCCGATGCTGCTCTTTTTAGCATCCGTAGATGAATTTGTGCCAAAACGCGTGTTAAGCATGCACATGCATCTTTTGGTAGACGGGGACGCAGTTTTCTGCAAAACCACACGATATGCATGCAAATGGTGCTTTTGGCAGAACGCGCACGTGGATTTCTACCAAACGACGTGAAAAGCATGCTGATGCTGCTCTTTTTAGCACCCGCACATGGATTTGTGCCAAAACGCGTGTTAAGCATGCACATGCATCTTTTGGTAGACGCGGACGCAGTTTTCTGCAAAACCACACGATATGCATGCAAATGGTGCTTTTGGCAGAACGCGCACGTGGATTTCTACCAAACGACGTGAAAAGCATGCCGATGCTGCTCTTTTTAGCACCCGCACATGGATTTGTGCCAAAACGCGTTTTAAGCATGCACATGTATCTTTTGGTAACCGCGGACGCAGTTTTCTGCAAAACCACACGATATGCATGCAAATGGTGCTTTTGGCAGAACACGCACGTGAATTTCTACCAAATGACGTGAAAAGCATGCCGATGCTGCTCTTTTTAGCACCCGCACATGGATTTGTGCCAAAACGCGTGTTAAGCATGCACATGCATCTTTTGGTAGACGCGGACGCAGTTTTCTGCAAAACCACACGATATGCATGCAAATGGTGCTTTTGGCAGAACGCGCACGTGGATTTCTACCAAACGACGTGAAAAGCATGCCGATGCTGCTCTTTTTAGCACCCGCACATGCATTTGTGCCAAAACGCGTTTTAAGCATGCACATGCATCTTTTGGTAGACGCGGACGCAGTTTTCTGCAAAACCACACGATATGCATGCAAATGGTGCTTTTGGCAGAACGCGCACGTGGATTTCTACCAAACGACGTGAAAAGCATGCCGATGCTGCTCTTTTTAGCACCCGCACATGGATTTGTGCGAAAACGCGTTTTAACCATGCACATGTATGTTTTGGTAGACGCGGACGCAGTTTTCTGCAAAACCACACGATATGCATGCAAATGGTGCTTTTGGCAGAACGCGCACGTGGATTTCTACCAAACGACGAGAAAAGCATGCCGATGCTGCTCTTTTTAGCATCCGCACATGACTTTGTGCCAAAACGCGTGTTAAGCATGCACATGCACCTTTTGGTAGACGCGGACGCAGTTTTCTGCAAAACCACACGATATGCATGCAAATGGTGCTTTTGGCAGAACGCGCACGTGGATTTCTACCAAACGACGTGAAAAGCATGCCGATGCTGCTCTTTTTAGCACCCGCACATTGTTTTGTGCCAAAACGCGTTTTAAGCATGCACATGCATCTTTTGGTAGACGCGGACGCAGTTTTCTGCAAAACCACACGATATGCATGCAAATGGTGCTTTTGGCAGAACGCGCACGTGGATTTCCACCAAACGACGTGAAAAGCATGCCGATGCTGCTCTTTTTAGCACCCGCACATGTATTTGTGCCAAAACGTGTTTTAAGCATGCACATGCATCTTTTGGTAGACGCGGACGCAGTTTTCTGCAAAACCACACGATATGCATGCAAATGGTGCTTTTGGCAGAACGCGCACGTGGGTTTCTACCAAACGACGTGAAAAGCATGCCGATGCTTCTCTTTTTAGCACCCGCACATGGATTTGTGCCAAAACGCGTGTTAAGCATGCACATGCATCTTTTGGTAGACGCGGACGCAGACGCAGTTTTCTGCAAAACCACACGATATGCATGCAAATGGTGCTTTTGGCAGAACGCGCACGTGGATTTCTACCAAACGACGTGAAAAGCATGCCGATGCTGCTCTTTTTAGCACCCGCACATGGGATTTGTGCCAAAACGCGTTTTAAGCATGCACATGTATCTTTTGGTAGACGCGGACGCAGTTTTCTGCAAAACCACACGATATGCATGCAAATGGTGCTTTTGGCAGAACGCGCACGTGGATTTCTACCAAATGACGTGAAAAGCATGCCGATGCTGCTCTTTTTAGCACCCGCACATGGATTTGTGCCAAAACGCGTGTTAAGCATGCACATGCATCTTTTGGTAGACGCGGACGCAGTTTTCTGCAAAACCACACGATATGCATGCAAATGGTGCTTTTGGCAGAACGCGCACGTGGATTTCTACCAAACGACGAGAAAAGCATGCCGATGCTGCTCTTTTTAGCATCCGTAGATGAATTTGTGCCAAAACGCGTGTTAAGCATGCACATGCATCTTTTGGTAGACGGGGACGCAGTTTTCTGCAAAACCACACGATATGCATGCAAATGGTGCTTTTGGCAGAACGCGCACGTGGATTTCTACCAAACGACGTGAAAAGCATGCTGATGCTGCTCTTTTTAGCACCCGCACATGGATTTGTGCCAAAACGCGTGTTAAGCATGCACATGCATCTTTTGGTAGACGCGGACGCAGTTTTCTGCAAAACCACACGATATGCATGCAAATGGTGCTTTTGGCAGAACGCGCACGTGGATTTCTACCAAACGACGTGAAAAGCATGCCGATGCTGCTCTTTTTAGCACCCGCACATGGATTTGTGCCAAAACGCGTTTTAAGCATGCACATGTATCTTTTGGTAACCGCGGACGCAGTTTTCTGCAAAACCACACGATATGCATGCAAATGGTGCTTTTGGCAGAACACGCACGTGAATTTCTACCAAATGACGTGAAAAGCATGCCGATGCTGCTCTTTTTAGCACCCGCACATGGATTTGTGCCAAAACGCGTGTTAAGCATGCACATGCATCTTTTGGTAGACGCGGACGCAGTTTTCTGCAAAACCACACGATATGCATGCAAATGGTGCTTTTGGCAGAACGCGCACGTGGATTTCTACCAAACGACGTGAAAAGCATGCCGATGCTGCTCTTTTTAGCACCCGCACATGCATTTGTGCCAAAACGCGTTTTAAGCATGCACATGCATCTTTTGGTAGACGCGGACGCAGTTTTCTGCAAAACCACACGATATGCATGCAAATGGTGCTTTTGGCAGAACGCGCACGTGGATTTCTACCAAACGACGTGAAAAGCATGCCGATGCTGCTCTTTTTAGCACCCGCACATGGATTTGTGCGAAAACGCGTTTTAACCATGCACATGTATGTTTTGGTAGACGCGGACGCAGTTTTCTGCAAAACCACACGATATGCATGCAAATGGTGCTTTTGGCAGAACGCGCACGTGGATTTCTACCAAACGACGAGAAAAGCATGCCGATGCTGCTCTTTTTAGCATCCGCACATGACTTTGTGCCAAAACGCGTGTTAAGCATGCACATGCACCTTTTGGTAGACGCGGACGCAGTTTTCTGCAAAACCACACGATATGCATGCAAATGGTGCTTTTGGCAGAACGCGCACGTGGATTTCTACCAAACGACGTGAAAAGCATGCCGATGCTGCTCTTTTTAGCACCCGCACATTGTTTTGTGCCAAAACGCGTTTTAAGCATGCACATGCATCTTTTGGTAGACGCGGACGCAGTTTTCTGCAAAACCACACGATATGCATGCAAATGGTGCTTTTGGCAGAACGCGCACGTGGATTTCTACCAAACGACGTGAAAAGCATGCCGATGCTGCTCTTTTTAGCACCCGCACATGGGTTTGTGCCAAAACGCGTTTTAAGCATGCACATGCATCTTTTGGTTGACGCGGACGCAGTTTTCTGCAAAACCACACGATATACATGCAAATGGTGCTTTTGGCAGAACGCGCACGTGGATTTCCACCAAACGACGTGAAAAGCATGCCGATGCTGCTCTTTTTAGCACCCGCACATGTATTTGTGCCAAAACGTGTTTTAAGCATGCACATGCATCTTTTGGTAGACGCGGACGCAGTTTTCTGCAAAACCACACGATATGCATGCAAATGGTGCTTTTGGCAGAACGCGCACGTGGGTTTCTACCAAACGACGTGAAAAGCATGCCGATGCTTCTCTTTTTAGCACCCGCACATGGATTTGTGCCAAAACGCGTGTTAAGCATGCACATGCATCTTTTGGTAGACGCGGACGCAGACGCAGTTTTCTGCAAAACCACACGATATGCATGCAAATGGTGCTTTTGGCAGAACGCGCACGTGGATTTCTACCAAACGACGTGAAAAGCATGCCGATGCTGCTCTTTTTAGCACCCGCACATGGGATTTGTGCCAAAACGCGTTTTAAGCATGCACATGTATCTTTTGGTAGACGCGGACGCAGTTTTCTGCAAAACCACACGATATGCATGCAAATGGTGCTTTTGGCAGAACGCGCACGTGGATTTCTACCAAATGACGTGAAAAGCATGCCGATGCTGCTCTTTTTAGCACCCGCACATGGATTTGTGCCAAAACGCGTGTTAAGCATGCACATGCATCTTTTGGTAGACGCGGACGCAGTTTTCTGCAAAACCACACGATATGCATGCAAATGGTGCTTTTGGCAGAACGCGCACGTGGATTTCTACCAAACGACGTGAAAAGCATGCCGATGCTGCTCTTTTTAGCACCCGCACATGCATTTGTGCCAAAACGCGTTTTAAGCATGCACATGCATCTTTTGGTAGACGCGGACGCAGTTTTCTGCAAAACCACACGATATGCATGCAAATGGTGGTTTTGGCAGAACGCGCACGTGGATTTCTACCAAACGACGTGAAAAGCATGCCGATGCTGCTCTTTTTAGCACCCGCACATGGGATTTGTGCCAAAACGCGTTTTAAGCATGCACATGTATCTTTTGGTAGACGCGGACGCAGTTTTCGGCAAAACCACACGATATGCATGCAAATGGTGCTTTTGGCAGAACGCGCACGTGGATTTCTACCAAATGACGTGAAAAGCATGCCGATGCTGCTCTTTTTAGCACCCGCACATGGATTTGTGCCAAAACGCGTGTTAAGCATGCACATGCATCTTTTGGTAGACGCGGACGCAGTTTTCTGCAAAACCACACGATAGGCATGCAAATGGTGCTTTTGGCAGAACGCGCGCGTGGATTTCTACCAAACGACGTGAAAAGCATGCCGATGCTGCTCTTTTTAGCACCCGCACATGGATTTGTGCCAAAACGCGTTTTAAGCATGCGCATGCATCTTTTGGTAGACGCGGACGCAGTTTTCTGCAAAACCAAACGATAGGCATGCAAATGGTGCTTTTGGCAGAACGCGCTCGTGGATTTCTACCAAACAACGTGAAAAGCATGCCGATGCTGCTCTTTTTAACATCCGCACATGGATTTGTGCCAAAGCGCGTTTTAAGCATGCGCATGCATCTTTTGGTAGACGCGGACGCAGTTTTCTGCAAAACCACACGATAGGCATGTAAATGGTGCTTTTGGCAGGACGCGCGTGTGGATTTCTACCAAACGACGTGAAAAGCATGCCGATGCTGCTCTTTTTAGCATCCGCACATGGATTTGTGCCAAAGCGCGTTTTAAGCATGCGCATGCATCTTTTGGTAGACGCGGACGCAGTTTTCTGCAAAACCACATGATATGCATGCAAATGGTGCTTTTGGCAGAACGCGCGCGTGGATTTCTACCAAACGACGTGAAAAGCATGCCGATGCTGCTCTTTTTAACATCCGCACATGGATTTGTGCCAAAACGCGTTTTTAGCATGCGCATGCATCTTTTGGTAGACGCGGACGCAGTTTTCTGCAAAACCACACGATATGCATGCAAATGGTGCTTTTGGCTGAACGCGCGCGTGGATTTCTACCAAACGACGTGAAAAGCATGCCGATGCTGCTCTTTTTAGCACCCGCACATGGATTTGTGCCAAAACGCGTTTTAAGCATGCGCATGCATCTTTTGGTAGACGCGGACGCAGTTTTCTGCAAAACCACACGATATGCATGCAAATCGTGCTTTTGGCAGAACGCGCGCGTGGATTTCTACCAAACGACGTGAAAAGCATGCCGATGCTGCTCTTTTTAGCACCCGCACATGGATTTGTGCCAAAAACGCGTTTTAAGCATGCGCATGCATCTTTTGGTAGACGCGGACGCAGTTTTCTGCAAAACCACACGATAGGCATGCAAATGGTGCTTTTGGCAGAACGCGCGCGTGGATTTCTACCAAACGACGTGAAAAGCATGCCGATGCTGCTCTTTTTAGCACCCGCACATGGATTTGTGCCAAAGCGCGTTTTAAGCATGCGCATGCATATTTTGGTAGACGCGGACGCAGTTTTCTGCAAAACCACACGATAGGCATGCAAATGGTGCTTTTGGCAGGACGCGCGTGTGGATTTCTACCAAACGACATGAAAAGCATGCCGATGCTGCTCTTTTTAGCACCCGCACATGGATTTGTGCCAAAACGCGTTTTTAGCATGCGCATGCATCTTTTGGTAGACGCGGACGCAGTTTTCTGCAAAACCACACGATATGCATGCAAATGGTGCTTTTGGCAGAACGCGCGCGTGGATTTCTACCAAACGACGTGAAAAGCATGCCGATGCTGCTCTTTTTAGCACCCGCACATGGATTTGTGCCAAAACGCGTTTTAAGCATGCGCATGCATCTTTTGGTAGACGCGGACGCAATTTTATGCAAAACCAAACGATAGGCATGCAAATGGGGCTTTTGGCAGAACGCGCTCGTGGATTTCTACCAAACAACGTGAAAAGCATGCCGATGCTGCTCTTTTTAACATCCGCACATGGATTTGTGCAAAGCGCGTTTTAAGCATGCGCATGCATCTTTTGGTAGACGCGGACGCAGTTTTCTGCAAAACCACACGATATGCATGCAAATGGTGCTTTTGGCAGAACGCGCGCGTGGATTTCTACCAAACGACGTGAAAAGCATGCCGATGCTGCTCTTTTTAGCACCCGCACATGGATTTGTGCCAAAGCGCGTTTTAAGCATGCGCATGCATCTTTTGGTAGACGCGGACGCAGTTTTCTGCAAAACCACACGATATGCATGCAAATCGTGCTTTTGGCAGAACGCGCGTGTGGATTTCTACCAAACGACGTGAAAAGCATGCCGATGCTGCTCTTTTTAGCATCCGCACATGGATTTGTGCCAAAGCGCGTTTTAAGCATGCGCATGCATCTTTTGGTAGACGCGGACGCAGTTTTCTGCAAAACCACACGATAGGCATGCAAATGGTGCTTTTGGCAGAACGCGCGCGTGGATTTCTACCAAACAACGTGAAAAGCATGCCGATGCTGCTCTTTTTAGCACCCGCACATGGATTTGTGCCAAAACGCGTTTTTAGCATGCGCATGCATCTTTTGGTAGACGCGGACGCAGTTTTCTGCAAAACCACACGATAGGCATCCAAATGGTGCTTTTGGCAGAACGCGCGCGTGGATTTCTACCAAACGACGTGAAAAGCATGCCGATGCTGCTCTTTTTAACATCCGCACATGGATTTGTGCCAAAGCGCGTTTTAAGCATGCGCATGCATCTTTTGGTAGACGCGGACGCAGTTTTCTGCAAAACCACACGATATGCATGCAAATGGTGCTTTTGGCAGAACGCGCGCGTGGATTTCTACCAAACGACGTGAAAAGCATGCCGATGCTGCTCTTTTTAACATCCGCACATGGATTTGTGCCAAAACGCGTTTTTAGCATGCGCATGCATCTTTTGGTAGACGCGGACGCAGTTTTCTGCAAAACCACACGATATGCATGCAAATGGTGCTTTTGGCAGAACGCGCGCGTGGATTTCTACCAAACGACGTGAAAAGCATGCCGATGCTGCTCTTTTTAGCACCCGCACATGGATTTGTGCCAAAGCGCGTTTTAAGCATGCGCATGCATCTTTTGGTAGACGCGGACGCAGTTTTCTGCAAAACCACACGATATGCATGCAAATGGTGCTTTTGGCAGAACGCGCGCGTGGATTTCTACCAAACGACGTGAAAAGCATGCCGATGCTGCTCTTTTTAACATCCGCACATGGATTTGTGCCAAAACGCGTTTTTAGCATGCGCATGCATCTTTTGGTAGACGCGGACGCAGTTTTCTGCAAAACCACACGATATGCATGCAAATCGTGCTTTTGGCAGAACGCGCGCGTGGATTTCTACCAACGACGTGAAAAGCATGCCGATGCTGCTCTTTTTAGCACCCGCACATGGATTTGTGCCAAAACGCGTTTTAAGCATGCGCATGCATCTTTTGGTAGACGCGGACGCAGTTTTCTGCAAAACCACACGATAGGCATGCAAATGGTGCTTTTGGCAGAACGCGCGCGTGGATTTCTACCAAACGACGTGAAAAGCATGCCGATGCTGCTCTTTTTAGCACCCGCACATGGATTTGTGCCAAAGCGCGTTTTAAGCATGCGCATGCATCTTTTGGTAGACGCGGACGCAGTTTTCTGCAAAACCACACGATAGGCATGCAAATGGTGCTTTTGGCAGGACGCGCGTGTGGATTTCTACCAAACGACGTGAAAAGCATGCCGATGCTGCTCTTTTTAGCACCCGCACATGGATTTGTGCCAAAACGCGTTTTTAGCATGCGCATGCATCTTTTGGTAGACGCGGACGCAGTTTTCTGCAAAACCACACGATATGCATGCAAATGGTGCTTTTGGCAGAACGCGGCGCGTGGATTTCTACCAAACGACGTGAAAAGCATGCCGATGCTGCTCTTTTTAACATCCGCACATGGATTTGTGCCAAAACGCGTTTTTAGCATGCGCATGCATCTTTTGGTAGACGCGGACGCAGTTTTCTGCAAAACCACACGATATGCATGCAAATGGTGCTTTTGGCAGAACGCGCGCGTGGATTTCTACCAAACGACGTGAAAAGCATGCCGATGCTGCTCTTTTTAACATCCGCACATGGATTTGTGCCAAAACGCGTTTTTAGCATGCGCATGCATCTTTTGGTAGACGCGGACGCAGTTTTCTGCAAAACCACACGATATGCATGCAAATGGTGCTTTTGGCAGAACGCGCGCGTGGATTTCTACCAAACGACGTGAAAAGCATGCCGATGCTGCTCTTTTTAGCACCCGCACATGGATTTGTGCCAAAACGCGTTTTAAGCATGCGCATGCATCTTTTGGTAGGACGCGGACGCAGTTTTCTGCAAAACCACACGATATGCATGCAAATGGTGCTTTTGGCAGAACGCGCGCGTGGATTTCTGCCAAACGACGTGAAAAGCATGCCGATGCTGCTCTTTTAACATCCGCACATGGATTTGTGCCAAAACGCGTTTTTAGCATGCGCATGCATCTTTTGGTAGACGCGGACGCAGTTTTCTGCAAAACCAGACGATATGCATGCAAATCGTGCTTTTGCAGAACGCGCGCGTGGATTTCTACCAAACGACGTGAAAAGCATGCCGATGCTGCTCTTTTTAGCACCCGCACATGGATTTGTGCCAAAACGCGTTTTAAGCATGCGCATGCATCTTTTGGTAGACGCGGACGCAGTTTTCTGCAAAACCACACGATAGGCATGCAAATGGTGCTTTTGGCAGAACGCGCGCGTGGATTTCTACCAAACGACGTGAAAAGCATGCCGATGCTGCTCTTTTTAGCACCCGCACATGGATTTGTGCCAAAGCGCGTTTTAAGCATGCGCATGCATCTTTTGGTAGACGCGGACGCAGTTTTCTGCAAAACCACACGATAGGCATGCAAATGGTGCTTTTGGCAGGACGCGCGTGTGGATTTCTACCAAACGACGTGAAAAGCATGCCGATGCTGCTCTTTTTAGCACCCGCACATGGATTTGTGCCAAAACGCGTTTTTAGCATGCGCATGCATCTTTTGGTAGACGCGGACGCAGTTTTCTGCAAAACCACACCGATATGCATGCAAATGGTGCTTTTGGCAGAACGCGCGCGTGGATTTCTACCAAACGACGTGAAAAGCATGCCGATGCTGCTCTTTTTAACATCCGCACATGGATTTGTGCCAAAACGCGTTTTTAGCATGCGCATGCATCTTTTGGTAGACGCGGACGCAGTTTTCTGCAAAACCACACGATATGCATGCAAATGGTGCTTTTGGCAGAACGCGCGCGTGGATTTCTACCAAACGACGTGAAAAGCATGCCGATGCTGCTCTTTTTAGCACCCGCACATGGATTTGTGCCAAAACGCGTTTTAAGCATGCGCATGCATCTTTTGGTAGACGCGGACGCAGTTTTCTGCAAAACCAAACGATAGGCATGCAAATGGTGCTTTTGGCAGAACGCGCTCGTGGATTTCTACCAAACAACGTGAAAAGCATGCCGATGCTGCTCATTTTAACATCCGCACATGGATTTGTGCCAAAGCGCTTTTTAAGCATGCGCATGCATCTTTTGGTAGACGCGGACGCAGTTTTCTGCAAACCACACGATATGCATGCAAATGGTGCTTTTGGCAGAACGCGAGCGTGGATTTCTACCAAACGACGTGAAAAGCATGCCGATGCTGCTCTTTTTAGCACCCGCACATGGATTTGTGCCAAAGCGCGTTTTAAGCATGCGCATGCATCTTTTGGTAGACGCGGACGCAGTTTTCTGCAAAACCACACGATATGCATGCAAATGGTGCTTTTGGCAGAACGCGCGCGTGGATTTCTACCAAACGACGTGAAAAGCATGCCGATGCTGCTCTTTTAACATCCGCACATGGATTTGTGCCAAAACCCGTTTTTAGCATGCGCATGCATCTTTTGGTAGACGCGGACGCAGTTTTCTGCAAAACCACACGATATGCATGCAAATCGTGCTTTTGGCAGAACGCGCGTGTGGATTTCTACCAAACGACGTGAAAAGCATGCCGATGCTGCTCTTTTTAGCATCCGCACATGGATTTGTGCCAAAGCGCGTTTTAAGCATGCGCATGCATCTTTTGGTAGACGCGGACGCAGTTTTCTGCAAAACCACACGATATGCATGCAAATGGTGCTTTTGGCAGAACGCGCGCGTGGATTTCTACCAAACGACGTGAAAAGCATGCCGATGCTGCTCTTTTTAACATCCGCACATAGATTTGTGCCAAAACGCGTTTTTAGCATGCGCATGCATCTTTTGGTAGACGCGGACGCAGTTTTCTGCAAAACCACACGATATGCATGCAAATGGTGCTTTTGGCAGAACGCGCGCGTGGATTTCTACCAAACGACGTGAAAAGCATGCCGATGCTGCTCTTTTTAGCACCCGCACATGGATTTGTGCCAAAACGCGTTTTAAGCATGCGCATGCATCTTTTGGTAGACGCGGACGCAGTTTTCTGCAAAACCACACGATAGGCATGCAAATGGTGCTTTTGGCAGAACGCGCTCGTGGATTTCTACCAAACAACGTGAAAAGCATGCCGATGCTGCTCTTTTTAACATCCGCACATGGATTTGTGCCAAAGCGCGTTTTAAGCATGCGCATGCATCTTTTGGTAGACGCGGACGCAGTTTTCTGCAAAACCACACGATATGCATGCAAATGGTGCTTTTGGCAGAACGCGCGTGTGGATTTCTACCAAACGACGTGAAAAGCATGCCGATGCTGCTCTTTTTAGCATCCGCACATGGATTTGTGCAAAGCGCGTTTTAAGCATGCGCATGCATCTTTTGGTAGACGCGGACGCAGTTTTCTGCAAAACCACACGATATGCATGCAAATGGTGCTTTTGGCCGAACGCGCGCGTGGATTTCTACCAAACGACGTGAAAAGCATGCCGATGCTGCTCTTTTTAACATCCGCACATGGATTTGTGCCAAAACGCGTTTTTAGCATGCGCATGCATCTTTTGGTAGACGCGGACGCAGTTTTCTGCAAAACCACACGATATGCATGCAAATGGTGCTTTTGGCAGAACGCGCGCGTGGATTTCTACCAAACGACGTGAAAAGCATGCCGATGCTGCTCTTTTTAGCACCCGCACATGGATTTGTGCCAAAACGCGTTTTAAGCATGCGCATGCATCTTTTGGTAGACGCGGACGCAGTTTTCTGCAAAACCACACGATATGCATGCAAATGGTGCTTTTGGCAGAACGCGCGCGTGGATTTCTACCAAACGACGTGAAAAGCATGCCGATGCTGCTCTTTTTAACATCCGCACATGGATTTGTGCCAAAACGCGTTTTTAGCATGCGCATGCATCTTTTGGTAGACGCGGACGCAGTTTTCTGCAAAACCACACGATAGGCATGCAAATGGTGCTTTTGGCAGAACGCGCTCGTGGATTTCTACCAAACAACGTGAAAAGCATGCCGATGCTGCTCTTTTTAACATCCGCACATGGATTTGTGCCAAAGCGCGTTTAAGCATGCGCATGCATCTTTTGGTAGACGCGGACGCAGTTTTCTGCAAAACCACACGATATGCATGCAAATGGTGCTTTTGGCAGAACGCGCGCGTGGATTTCTACCAAACGACGTGAAAAGCATGCCGATGCTGCTCTTTTTAACATCCGCACATGGATTGTGCAAAGCGCGTTTTAAGCATGCGCATGCATCTTTTGGTAGACGCGGACGCAGTTTTCTGCAAAACCACACAATAGGCATGCAAATGGTGCTTTTGGCAGAACGCGCGTGTGGATTTCTACCAAACGACGTGAAAAGCATGCCGATGCTGCTCTTTTTAGCACCCGCACATGGATTTGTGCAAAAACGCGTTTTAAGCATGCGCATGCATCTTTTGGTAGACGCGAACGCAGTTTTCTGCAAAACCACACGATATGCATGCAAATGGTGCTTTTGGCAGAACGCGCGCGTGGATTTCTACCAAACGACGTGAAAAGCATGCCGATGCTGCTCTTTTTAGCATCCGCACATGGATTTGTGCCAAAGCGCGTTTTAAGCATGCGCATGCATCTTTTGGTAGACGCGGACGCAGTTTTCTGCAAAACCACACGATAGGCATGCAAATGGTGCTTTTGGCAGGACGCGCGTGTGGATTTCTACCAAACGACGTGAAAAGCATGCCGATGCTGCTCTTTTTAGCACCCGCACATGGATTTGTGCCAAAACGCGTTTTTAGCATGCGCATGCATCTTTTGGTAGACGCGGACGCAGTTTTCTGCAAAACCACACGATATGCATGCAAATGGTGCTTTTGGCAGAACGCGCGCGTGGATTTCTACCAAACGACGTGAAAAGCATGCCGATGCTGCTCTTTTTAGCACCCGCACATGGATTTGTGCCAAAACGCGTTTTAAGCATGCGCATGCATCTTTTGGTAGACGCGGACGCAGTTTTCTGCAAAACCAAACGATAGGCATGCAAATGGTGCTTTTGGCAGAACGCGCTCGTGTATTTCTACCAAACAACGTGAAAAGCATGCCGATGCTGCTCTTTTTAACATCCGCACATGGATTTGTGCCAAAGCGCGTTTTTAGCATGCGCATGCATCTTTTGGTAGACGCGGACGCAGTTTTCTGCAAAACCACACGATATGCATGCAAATGGTGCTTTTGGCAGAACGCGCGCGTGGATTTCTACCAAACGACGTGAAAAGCATGCCGATGCTGCTCTTTTTAGCACCCGCACATGGATTTGTGCCAAAACGCGTTTTAAGCATGCGCATGCATCTTTTGTAGACGCGGACGCAGTTTTCTGCAAAACCAAACGATAGGCATGCAAATGGTGCTTTTGGCAGAACGCGCGCGTGGATTTCTACCAAACGACGTGAAAAGCATGCCGATGCTGCTCTTTTTAACATCCGCACATGGATTTGTGCCAAAGCGCGTTTTAAGCATGCGCATGCATCTTTTGGTAGACGCGGACGCAGTTTTCTGCAAAACCACACAATAGGCATGCAAATGGTGCTTTTGGCAGAACGCGCGTGTGGATTTCTACCAAACGACGTGAAAAGCATGCCGATGCTGCTCTTTTTAGCACCCGCACATGGATTTGTGCAAAAACGCGTTTTAAGCATGCGCATGCATCTTTTGGTAGACGCGAACGCAGTTTTCTGCAAAACCACACGATATGCATGCAAATGGTGCTTTTGGCAGAACGCGCGCGTGGATTTCTACCAAACGACGTGAAAAGCATGCCGATGCTGCTCTTTTTAGCATCCGCACATGGATTTGTGCCAAAGCGCGTTTTAAGCATGCGCATGCATCTTTTGGTAGACGCGGACGCAGTTTTCTGCAAAACCACACGATAGGCATGCAAATGGTGCTTTTGGCAGGACGCGCGTGTGGATTTCTACCAAACGACGTGAAAAGCATGCCGATGCTGCTCTTTTTAGCACCCGCACATGGATTTGTGCCAAAACGCGTTTTTAGCATGCGCATGCATCTTTTGGTAGACGCGGACGCAGTTTTCTGCAAAACCACACGATATGCATGCAAATGGTGCTTTTGGCAGAACGCGCGCGTGGATTTCTACCAAACGACGTGAAAAGCATGCCGATGCTGCTCTTTTTAGCACCCGCACATGGATTTGTGCCAAAAACGCGTTTTAAGCATGCGCATGCATCTTTTGGTAGACGCGGACGCAGTTTTCTGCAAAACCAAACGATAGGCATGCAAATGGTGCTTTTGGCAGAACGCGCTCGTGTATTTCTACCAAACAACGTGAAAAGCATGCCGATGCTGCTCTTTTTAACATCCGCACATGGATTTGTGCCAAAGCGCGTTTTAAGCATGCGCATGCATCTTTTGTAGACGCGGACGCAGTTTTCTGCAAAACCACACGATATGCATGCAAATGGTGCTTTTGGCAGAACGCGCGCGTGGATTTCTACCAAACGACGTGAAAAGCATGCCGATGCTGCTCTTTTTAGCACCCGCACATGGATTTGTGCCAAAGCGCGTTTTAAGCATGCGCATGCATCTTTTGGTAGACGCGGACGCAGTTTTCTGCAAAACCACACGATATGCATGCAAATGGTGCTTTTGGCAGAACGCGCGCGTGGATTTCTACCAAACGACGTGAAAAGCATGCCGATGCTGCTCTTTTTAACATCCGCACATGGATTTGTGCCAAAACCCGTTTTTAGCATGCGCATGCATCTTTTGGTAGACGCGGACGCAGTTTTCTGCAAAACCACACGATATGCATGCAAATCGTGCTTTTGGCAGAACGCGCGTGTGGATTTCTACCAAACGACGTGAAAAGCATGCCGATGCTGCTCTTTTTAGCATCCGCACATGGATTTGTGCCAAAGCGCGTTTTTAGCATGCGCATGCATCTTTTGGTAGACGCGGACGCAGTTTTCTGCAAAACCACACGATATGCATGCAAATCGTGCTTTTGGCAGAACGCGCGTGTGGATTTCTACCAAACGACGTGAAAAGCATGCCGATGCTGCTCTTTTTAGCATCCGCACATGGATTTGTGCCAAAGCGCGTTTTAAGCATGCGTATGCATCTTTTGGTAGACGCGGACGCAGTTTTCTGCAAACCACACGATATGCATGCAAATGGTGCTTTTGGCAGAACGCGCGCGTGGATTTCTACCAAACGACGTGAAAAGCATGCCGATGCTGCTCTTTTTAACATCCGCACATGGATTTGTGCCAAAACGCGTTTTTAGCATGCGCATGCATCTTTTGGTAGACGCGGACGCAGTTTTCTGCAAAACCACACGATATGCATGCAAATGGTGCTTTTGGCAGAACGCGCGCGTGGATTTCTACCAAACGACGTGAAAAGCATGCCGATGCTGCTCTTTTTAGCACCACGCACATGGATTTGTGCCAAAACGCGTTTTAAGCATGCGCATGCATCTTTTGGTAGACGCGGACGCAGTTTTCTGCAAAACCACACGATAGGCATGCAAATGGTGCTTTTGGCAGAACGCGCTCGTGGATTTCTACCAAACAACGTGAAAAGCATGCCGATGCTGCTCTTTTTAACATCCGCACATGGATTTGTGCCAAAGCGCGTTTTAAGCATGCGCATGCATCTTTTGGTAGACGCGGACGCAGTTTTCTGCAAAACCACACGATAGGCATGCAAATGGTGCTTTTGGCAGGACGCGCGTGTGGATTTCTACCAAACGACGTGAAAAGCATGCCGATGCTGCTCTTTTTAGCACCCGCACATGGATTTGTGCCAAAACGCGTTTTTTAGCATGCGCATGCATCTTTTGGTAGACGCGGACGCAGTTTTCTGCAAAACCACACGATATGCATGCAAATGGTGCTTTTGGCAGAACGCGCGCCTGGATTTCTACCAAACGACGTGAAAAGCATGCCGATGCTGCTCTTTTTAGCACCGCACATGGATTTGTGCCAAAACGCGTTTTAA
>NW_027460340.1:0-101923 GCF_050947875.1 Dermacentor variabilis | reverse complement strand
CTCGCTTCGCGCTATGAAAAATCATGTATAATACCTTACTTTCAATTAAGCTCTTCAGTTCGCGCGGCCAGCTCTGCTTTGGGCTACTGTTTCCCGTAAATGGTTGGCGTGGCTCGCTTCGCGGTATGGAAAATCATGTATAATACCTTACTTTCAATTAAGCTCTTCAGTTCGCGCGGCCAGCTCTGCTTTGGGCTACTGTTTCCCGTAAATGTTGGCACGGCTCGCTTCGCGGTATGGAAAATCATGTATAATACCTTACTTTCAATTAAGCTCTTCAGTTCGCGCGGCCAGCTCTGCTTTGGGCTACTGTTTCCCGTAAATGGTTGGCACGGCTCGCTTCGCGGTATGGAAAATCATGTATAATACCTTACTTTCAATTAAGCTCTTCAGTTCGCGCGGCCAGCTCGGCTTTTGGGCTACTGTTTCCTGTAAATTGTTGGCACGGCTCGCTTCGCGGTATGGAAAATCATGTATAATACCTTACTTTCAATTAAGCTCTTCAGTTCGCGCGGCCAGCTCTGCTTTGGGCTACTGTTTCCCGTAAATGGTTGGCGCGGCTCGCTTCGCGGTATGGAAAATCATGTATAATACCTTACTTTCAATTAAGCTCTTCAGTTCGCGCGGCCAGCTCTGCTTTGGGCTACTGTTTCCCGTAAATTGTTGGCACGGCTCGCTTCGCGGTATGGAAAATCATGTATAATACCTTACTTTCAATTAAGCTCTTCAGTTCGCGCGGCCAGCTCTGCTTTGGGCTACTGTTTCCCGTAAATGGTTGGCGCAGCTCGCTTCGCGGTATGGAAAATCATGTATAATACCTTACTTTCAATTAAGCTCTTCAGTTCGCGCGGCCAGCTCTGCTTTGGGCTACTGTTTCCTGTAAATTGTTGGCACGGCTCGCTTCGCGCTATGAAAAAATAATGTATAATACCTTACTTTCAATTAAGCCCTTCAGTTCGCGCGGCCAGCTCTGCTTTGGGCTACTGTTTCCCGTAAATGGTTGGCGCGGCTCGCTTCGCGGTATGGAAAATCATGTATAATACCTTAATTTCAATTCAGCTCTTCAGTTCGCGCGGCGAGCTCTGCTTTGGGCTACTGTTTCCCGTAAATGGTTGGCGTGGCTCGCTTCGCGGTGTGGAAAATCATGTATAATACCTTACTTTCAATTAAGCTCTTCCGTTCGCGCGGCCAGCTCTGCTTTGGGCTACTGTTTCCCGTAAATGGTTAGCGCGGCTCGCTTCGCGGTATGGAAAATCATGTATAATACCTTACTTTCAATTAAGCTCTTCAGTTCGCGCGGCCAGCTCTGCTTTGGGCTACTGTTTCCCGTAAATTGTTGGCACGGCTCGCTTCGCGGTATGGAAAATCATGTATAATACCTTACTGTCAATTAAGCTCTTCAGTTCGCGCGGCCAGCTCTGCTTTGGGCTACTGTTTCCCGTAAATGGTTGGCGCAGCTCGCTTCGCGGTATGGAAAATCATGTATAATACCTTACTTTCAATTAACCTCTTCAGTTCGCGCTGCCAGCTCTCCTTTGGGCTACTGTTTCCAGTAAATGGTTGGCACTGCTCCCTTCGCGCTATGAAAAATCATGTATAATACCTTACTTTCAATTAAGCTCTTCAGTTCGCGCGGCCAGCTCTGCTTTGGGCTACTGTTTCCCGTAAATGGTTGGCGCGGCTCGCTTCGCGGTATGGAAAATCATGTAAAATACCTTACTTTCAATTAAGCTCTTCAGTTCGCGCGGCCAGCTCTGCTTTGGGCTACTGTTTCCTGTAAATTGTTGGCACGGCTCGCTTCGCGGTATGGAAAATCATGTATAATACCTTACTTTCAATTAAGCTCTTCAGTTCGCGCGGCCAGCTCTGCTTTGGGCTACTGTTTCCCGTAAATGGTTGGCGCGGCTCGCTTCGCGGTATGGAAAATCATGTATAATACCTTACTTTCAATTAAGCTCTTCAGTTCGCGCGGCCAGCTCTGCTTTGGGCTACTGTTTCCCGTAAATTGTTGGCACGGCTCGCTTCGCGGTATGGAAAATCATGTATAATACCTTACTTTCAATTAAGCTCTTCAGTTCGCGCGGCCAGCTCTGCTTTGGGCTACTGTTTCCCGTAAATGGTTGGCGCAGCTCGCTTCGCGGTATGGAAAATCATGTATAATACCTTACTTTCAATTAAGCTCTTCAGTTCGCGCTGCCAGCTCTGCTTTGGGCTACTGTTTCCCGTAAATGGTTGGCACGGCTCGCTTCGCGGTATGGAAAATCATGTATAATACCTTACTTTCAATTAAGCTCTTCAGTTCGCGCGGCCAGCTCTGCTTTGGGCTACTGTTTCCCGTAAATGGTTGGCGTGGCTCGCTTCGCAGTGTGGGAAATCATGTATAATACCTTACTTTCAATTAAGCTCTTCAGTTCGCGCGGCGAGCTCTGCTTTGGGCTACTGTTTACCGTAAATGGTTGGCGTGGCTCGCTTCGCGGTGTGGAAAATCATGTATAATACCTTACTTTCAATTAAGCTCTTCCGTTCGCGCGGCCAGCTCTGCTTTCGTCTACTGTTTCCCGTAAATGGTTGGCGCGGCTCGCTTCGCGGTGTGGAAAATCATGTATAATACCTTACTTTCAATTAAGCTCTTCCGTTCGCGCGGCCAGCTCAGCTTTGGGCTACTGTTTCCCGTAAATGGTTGGCGCGGCTCGCTTCGCGGTGTGGAAAATCATGTATAATACCTTACTTTCAATTAAGCTCTTCCGTTCGCGCGGCCAGCTCAGCTTTGGGCTACTGTTTCCCGTAAATGGTTGGCGCGGCTCGCTTCGCGGTGTGGAAAATCATGTATAATACCTTACTTTCAATTAAGCTCTTCCGTTCGCGCGGCCAGCTCTGCTTTGGGCTACTGTTTCCCGTAAATGGTTGGCGCGGCTCGCTTCGCGCTATGGAAAATCATGTATAATACCTTACTTTCAATTAAGCTCTTCCGTTCGCGCGGCCAGCTCTGCTTTGGGCTACTGTTTCCCGTAAATGGTTGGCGCGGCTCGCTTCGCGCTATGGAAAATCATGTATAATACCTTACTTTCAATTAAGCTCTTCCGTTCGCGCGGCCAGCTCAGCTTTGGGCTACTGTTTACCGTAAATGGTTGGCGCGGCTCGCTTCGCGGTGTGGAAAATCATGTATAATACCTTACTTTCAATTAAGCTCTTCCGTTCGCGCGGCCAGCTCTGCTTTGGGCTACTGTTTCCCGTAAATGGTTGGCGTGGCTCGCTTCGCGCTATAAAAAATCATGTATAATACCTTACTTTCAATTAAGCTCTTCCGTTCGCGCGGCCAGCTCTGCTTTGGGCTACTGTTTCCCGTAAATGGTTGGCGCGGCTCGCTTCGCGGTGTGGAAAATCATGTATAATACCTTACTTTCAATTAAGCTCTTCCGTTCGCGCGGCCAGCTCTGCTTTGGGCTACTGTTTCCCGTAAATGGTTGGCGCGGCTCGCTTCGCGCTATGGAAAATCATGTATAATACCTTACTTTCAATTAAGCTCTTCCGTTCGCGCGGCCAGCTCAGCTTTGGGCTACTGTTTCCCGTAAATGGTTGGCGCGGCTCGCTTCGCGGTGTGGAAAATCATGTATAATACCTTACTTTCAATTAAGCTCTTCCGTTCGCGCGGCCAGCTCTGCTTTGGGCTACTGTTTCCCGTAAATGGTTGGCGTGGCTCGCTTCGCGCTATGAAAAATCATGTATAATACCTTACTTTCAATTAAGCTCTTCCGTTCGCGCGGCCAGCTCTGCTTTGGGCTACTGTTTCCCGTAAATGGTTGGCGCGGCTCGCTTCGCGCTATGGAAAATCATGTATAATACCTTACTTTCAATTAAGCTCTTCCGTTCGCGCGGCCAGCTCAGCTTTGGGCTACTGTTTCCCGTAAATGGTTGGCGCGGCTCGCTTCGCGGTGTGGAAAATCATGTATAATACCTTAATTTCAATTAAGCTCTTCCGTTCGCGCGGCCAGCTCTGCTTTGGGCTACTGTTTCCCGTAAATGGTTGGCGTGGCTCGCTTCGCGCTATGAAAAATCATGTATAATACCTTACTTTCAATTGAGCTCTTCCGTTCGCAAGGCCAGCTCTGCTTTGGGCTACTGTTTCCCGTAAATGGTTGGCGCGGCTCGCTTCGCGCTATGGAAAATCATGTATAATACCTTACTTTCAATTAAGCTCTTCCGTTCGCGCGGCCAGCTCAGCTTTGGGCTACTGTTTCCCGTAAATGGTTGGCGCGGCTCGCTTCGCGGTGTGGAAAATCATGTATAATACCTTATTTCAATTAAGCTCTTCCGTTCGCGCGGCCAGCTCTGCTTTGGGCTACTGTTTCCCGTAAATGGTTGGCGCGGCTCGCTTCGCGGTATGGAAAATCATGTATAATACCTTACTTTCAATTAAGCTCTTCCGTTCGCGCGGCCAGCTCTGCTTTGGGCTACTGTTTCCCGTAAATGGTTGGCGCGGCTTGCTTCGCGCTATGGAAAATCATGTATAATACCTTACTTTCAATTAAGCTCTTCCTTTCGCGCGGCCAGCTCAGCTTTGGGCTACTGTTTCCCGTAAATGGTTGGCGCGGCTCGCTTCGCGCTATGGAAAATCATGTATAATACCTTACTTTCAATTAAGCTCTTCCGTTCGCGCGGCCAGCTCTGCTTTGGGCTACTGTTTCCCGTAAACGGTTGGCGCGGCTCGCTTCGCGGTATGGAAAATCATGTATAATACCTTACTTTCAATTAAGCTCTTCAGTTCGCGCGGCGAGCTCTGCTTTGGGCTACTGTTTCCCGTAAATGGTTGGCGTGGCTCGCTTCGCGCTATGGAAAATCATGTATAATACCTTACTTTCAATTAAGCTCTTCCGTTCGCGCGGCCAGCTCTGCTTTCGGCTACTGTTTCCCGTAAATGGTTGGCGTGGCTCGCTTCGCGCTATGGAAAATCATGTATAATACCTTACTTTCAATTAAGCTCTTCCGTTCGCGCGGCCAGATCTGCTTTGGGCTACTGTTTCCCGTAAATGGTTGGCGCGGCTCGCTTCGCGCTATGGAAAATCATGTATAATACCTTACTTTCAATTAAGCTCTTCAGTTCGCGCGGCGAGCTCTGTTTGGGCTACTGTTTCCCGTAAATGGTTGGCGTGGCTCGCTTCGCGGTGTGGAAAATCATGTATAATACCTTACTTTCAATTAAGCTCTTCCGTTCGCGCGGCCAGCTCTGCTTTGGGCTACTGTTCCCCGTAAATGGTTGGCGTGGCTCACTTCGCGCTATGGAAAATCATGTATAATACCTTACTTTCAATTAAGCTCTTCAGTTCGCGCGGCGAGATCTGCTTTCGGCTACTGTTTCCCGTAAATGGTTGGCGTGGCTCGCTTCGCGCTATGGAAAATCATGTATAATACCTTACTTTCAATTAAGCTCTTCCGTTCGCGCGGCCAGCTCAGCTTTGGGCTACTGTTTCCCGTAAATGGTTGGTGTGGCTCGCTTCGCGGTGTGGAAAATCATGTATAATACCTTACTTTCAATTAAGCTCTTCCGTTCGCGCGGCCAGCTCTGCTTTCGGCTACTGTTTCCCGTAAATGGTTGGCGTGGCTCGCTTCGCGCTATGGAAAATCATGTATAATACCTTACTTTCAATTAAGCTCTTCCGTTCGCGCGGCCAGCTCTGCTTTCGGCTACTGTTTCCCGTAAATGGTTGGCGTGGCTCGCTTCGCGTTATGGAAAATCATGTATAATACCTTACTTTCAATTAAGCTCTTCCGTTCGCGCGGCCAGCTCTGCTTTGGGCTACTGTTTCCCGTAAATGGTTGGCGCGGCTCGCTTCGCGCTATGGAAAATCATGTATAATACCTTACTTTCAATTAAGCTCTTCAGTTCGCGCGGCGAGCTCTGCTTTGGGCTACTGTTTCCCGTAAATGGTTGGCGTGGCTCGCTTCGCGGTGTGGAAAATCATGTATAATACCTTACTTTCAATTAAGCTCTTCCGTTCGCGCGGCCAGCTCTGCTTTGGGCTACTGTTCCCCGTAAATGGTTGGCGTGGCTCACTTCGCGCTATGGAAAATCTTGTATAATACCTTACTTTCAATTAAGCTCTTCAGTTCGCGCGGCGAGATCTGCTTTCGGCTACTGTTTCCCGTAAATGGTTGGCGTGGCTCGCTTCGCGCTATGGAAAATCATGTATAATACCTTACTTTCAATTAAGCTCTTCCGTTCGCGCGGCCAGCTCTGCTTTCGGCTACTGTTTCCCGTAAATGGTTGGCGTGGCTCGCTTCGCGCTATGGAAAATCATGTATAATACCTTACTTTCAATTAAGCTCTTCAGTTCGCGCGGCGAGATCTGCTTTCGGCTACTGTTTCCCGTAAATGGTTGGCGTGGCTCGCTTCGCGCTATGGAAAATCATGTATAATACCTTACTTTCAATTAAGCTCTTCCGTTCGCGCGGCCAGCTCTGCTTTCGGCTACTGTTTCCCGTAAATGGTTGGCGTGGCTCGCTTCGCGGTGTGGAAAATCATGTATAATACCTTACTTTCAATTAAGCTCTTCCGTTCGCGCGGCCAGCTCTGCTTTCGGCTACTGTTTCCCGTAAATGGTTGGCGCGGCTCGCTTCGCGCTATGGAAAATCATGTATAATACCTTACTTTCAATTAAGCTCTTCCGTTCGCGCGGCCAGCTCAGCTTTGGGCTACTGTTTCCCGTAAATGGTTGGCGCGGCTCGCTTCGCGGTGTGGAAAATCATGTATAATACCTTACTTTCAATTAAGCTCTTCCGTTCGCGCGGCCAGCTCTGCTTTCGGCTACTGTTTCCCGTAAATGGTTGGCGTGGCTCGCTTCGCGGTGTGGAAAATCATGTATAATACCTTACTTTCAATTAAGCTCTTCCGTTCGCGCGGCCAGCTCTGCTTTGGGCTACTGTTTCCCGTAAATGGTTGGCGCGGCTCGCTTCGCGCTATGGAAAATCATGTATAATACCTTACTTTCAATTAAGCTCTTCCGTTCGCGCGGCCAGCTCAGCTTTGGGCTACTGTTTCCCGTAAATGGTTGGCGCGGCTCGCTTCGCGGTGTGGAAAATCATGTATAATACCTTACTTTCAATTAAGCTCTTCCGTTCGCGCGGCCAGCTCTGCTTTCGGCTACTGTTTCCCGTAAATGGTTGGCGCGGCTCGCTTCGCGCTATGGAAAATCATGTATAATACCTTACTTTCAATTAAGCTCTTCCGTTCGCGCGGCCAGCTCAGCTTTGGGCTACTGTTTCCCGTAAATGGTTGGCGCGGCTCGCTTCGCGCTATGGAAAATCATGTATAATACCTTACTTTCAATTAAGCTCTTCCGTTCGCGCGGCCAGCTCTGCTTTCGGCTACTGTTTCCCGTAAATGGTTGGCGTGGCTCGCTTCGCGGTGTGGAAAATCATGTATAATACCTTACTTTCAATTAAGCTCTTCCGTTCGCGCGGCCAGCTCTGCTTTCGGCTACTGTTTCCCGTAAATGGTTGGCGCGGCTCGCTTCGCGCTATGGAAAATCATGTATAATACCTTACTTTCAATTAAGCTCTTCCGTTCGCGCGGCCAGCTCAGCTTTGGGCTACTGTTTCCCGTAAATGGTTGGCGCGGCTCGCTTCGCGCTATGGAAAATCATGTATAATACCTTACTTTCAATTAAGCTCTTCCGTTCGCGCGGCCAGCTCTGCTTTCGGCTACTGTTTCCCGTAAATGGTTGGCGTGGCTCGCTTCGCGGTGTGGAAAATCATGTATAATACCTTACTTTCAATTAAGCTCTTCCGTTCGCGCGGCCAGCTCTGCTTTGGGCTACTGTTTCCCGTAAATGGTTGGCGCGGCTCGCTTCGCGCTATGGAAAATCATGTATAATACCTTACTTTCAATTAAGCTCTTCCGTTCGCGCGGCCAGCTCAGCTTTGGGCTACTGTTTCCCGTAAATGGTTGGCGCGGCTCGCTTCGCGGTGTGGAAAATCATGTATAATACCTTACTTTCAATTAAGCTCTTCCGTTCGCGCGGCCAGCTCTGCTTTGGGCTACTGTTTCCCGTAAATGGTTGGCGTGGCTCGCTTCGCGCTATAAAAAATCATGTATAATACCTTACTTTCAATTAAGCTCTTCCGTTCGCGCGGCCAGCTCTGCTTTGGGCTACTGTTTCCCGTAAATGGTTGGCGCGGCTCGCTTCGCGGTGTGGAAAATCATGTATAATACCTTACTTTCAATTAAGCTCTTCCGTTCGCGCGGCCAGCTCTGCTTTGGGCTACTGTTTCCCGTAAATGGTTGGCGCGGCTCGCTTCGCGCTATGGAAAATCATGTATAATACCTTACTTTCAATTAAGCTCTTCCGTTCGCGCGGCCAGCTCAGCTTTGGGCTACTGTTTCCCGTAAATGGTTGGCGCGGCTCGCTTCGCGGTGTGGAAAATCATGTATAATACCTTACTTTCAATTAAGCTCTTCCGTTCGCGCGGCCAGCTCTGCTTTGGGCTACTGTTTCCCGTAAATGGTTGGCGTGGCTCGCTTCGCGCTATGAAAAATCATGTATAATACCTTACTTTCAATTAAGCTCTTCCGTTCGCGCGGCCAGCTCTGCTTTGGGCTACTGTTTCCCGTAAATGGTTGGCGCGGCTCGCTTCGCGCTATGGAAAATCATGTATAATACCTTACTTTCAATTAAGCTCTTCCGTTCGCGCGGCCAGCTCAGCTTTGGGCTACTGTTTCCCGTAAATGGTTGGCGCGGCTCGCTTCGCGGTGTGGAAAATCATGTATAATACCTTAATTTCAATTAAGCTCTTCCGTTCGCGCGGCCAGCTCTGCTTTGGGCTACTGTTTCCCGTAAATGGTTGGCGTGGCTCGCTTCGCGCTATGAAAAATCATGTATAATACCTTACTTTCAATTGAGCTCTTCCGTTCGCAAGGCCAGCTCTGCTTTGGGCTACTGTTTCCCGTAAATGGTTGGCGCGGCTCGCTTCGCGCTATGGAAAATCATGTATAATACCTTACTTTCAATTAAGCTCTTCCGTTCGCGCGGCCAGCTCAGCTTTGGGCTACTGTTTCCCGTAAATGGTTGGCGCGGCTCGCTTCGCGGTGTGGAAAATCATGTATAATACCTTATTTCAATTAAGCTCTTCCGTTCGCGCGGCCAGCTCTGCTTTGGGCTACTGTTTCCCGTAAATGGTTGGCGCGGCTCGCTTCGCGGTATGGAAAATCATGTATAATACCTTACTTTCAATTAAGCTCTTCCGTTCGCGCGGCCAGCTCTGCTTTGGGCTACTGTTTCCCGTAAATGGTTGGCGCGGCTTGCTTCGCGCTATGGAAAATCATGTATAATACCTTACTTTCAATTAAGCTCTTCCTTTCGCGCGGCCAGCTCAGCTTTGGGCTACTGTTTCCCGTAAATGGTTGGCGCGGCTCGCTTCGCGCTATGGAAAATCATGTATAATACCTTACTTTCAATTAAGCTCTTCCGTTCGCGCGGCCAGCTCTGCTTTGGGCTACTGTTTCCCGTAAACGGTTGGCGCGGCTCGCTTCGCGGTATGGAAAATCATGTATAATACCTTACTTTCAATTAAGCTCTTCAGTTCGCGCGGCGAGCTCTGCTTTGGGCTACTGTTTCCCGTAAATGGTTGGCGTGGCTCGCTTCGCGCTATGGAAAATCATGTATAATACCTTACTTTCAATTAAGCTCTTCCGTTCGCGCGGCCAGCTCTGCTTTCGGCTACTGTTTCCCGTAAATGGTTGGCGTGGCTCGCTTCGCGCTATGGAAAATCATGTATAATACCTTACTTTCAATTAAGCTCTTCCGTTCGCGCGGCCAGCTCTGCTTTGGGCTACTGTTTCCCGTAAATGGTTGGCGCGGCTCGCTTCGCGCTATGGAAAATCATGTATAATACCTTACTTTCAATTAAGCTCTTCAGTTCGCGCGGCGAGCTCTGTTTGGGCTACTGTTTCCCGTAAATGGTTGGCGTGGCTCGCTTCGCGGTGTGGAAAATCATGTATAATACCTTACTTTCAATTAAGCTCTTCCGTTCGCGCGGCCAGCTCTGCTTTGGGCTACTGTTCCCCGTAAATGGTTGGCGTGGCTCACTTCGCGCTATGGAAAATCATGTATAATACCTTACTTTCAATTAAGCTCTTCAGTTCGCGCGGCGAGATCTGCTTTCGGCTACTGTTTCCCGTAAATGGTTGGCGTGGCTCGCTTCGCGCTATGGAAAATCATGTATAATACCTTACTTTCAATTAAGCTCTTCCGTTCGCGCGGCCAGCTCAGCTTTGGGCTACTGTTTCCCGTAAATGGTTGGTGTGGCTCGCTTCGCGGTGTGGAAAATCATGTATAATACCTTACTTTCAATTAAGCTCTTCCGTTCGCGCGGCCAGCTCTGCTTTCGGCTACTGTTTCCCGTAAATGGTTGGCGTGGCTCGCTTCGCGCTATGGAAAATCATGTATAATACCTTACTTTCAATTAAGCTCTTCCGTTCGCGCGGCCAGCTCTGCTTTCGGCTACTGTTTCCCGTAAATGGTTGGCGTGGCTCGCTTCGCGTTATGGAAAATCATGTATAATACCTTACTTTCAATTAAGCTCTTCCGTTCGCGCGGCCAGCTCTGCTTTGGGCTACTGTTTCCCGTAAATGGTTGGCGCGGCTCGCTTCGCGCTATGGAAAATCATGTATAATACCTTACTTTCAATTAAGCTCTTCAGTTCGCGCGGCGAGCTCTGCTTTGGGCTACTGTTTCCCGTAAATGGTTGGCGTGGCTCGCTTCGCGGTGTGGAAAATCATGTATAATACCTTACTTTCAATTAAGCTCTTCCGTTCGCGCGGCCAGCTCTGCTTTGGGCTACTGTTCCCCGTAAATGGTTGGCGTGGCTCACTTCGCGCTATGGAAAATCTTGTATAATACCTTACTTTCAATTAAGCTCTTCAGTTCGCGCGGCGAGATCTGCTTTCGGCTACTGTTTCCCGTAAATGGTTGGCGTGGCTCGCTTCGCGCTATGGAAAATCATGTATAATACCTTACTTTCAATTAAGCTCTTCCGTTCGCGCGGCCAGCTCTGCTTTGGGCTACTGTTTCCCGTAAATGGTTGGCGCGGCTCGCTTCGCGCTATGGAAAATCATGTATAATACCTTACTTTCAATTAAGCTCTTCAGTTCGCGCGGCGAGCTCTGCTTTGGGCTACTGTTTCCCGTAAATGGTTGGCGTGGCTCGCTTCGCGGTGTGGAAAATCATGTATAATACCTTACTTTCAATTAAGCTCTTCCGTTCGCGCGGCCAGCTCTGCTTTGGGCTACTGTTTACCGTAAATGGTTGGCGTGGCTCACTTCGCGCTATGGAAAATCATGCATAATACCTTACTTTCAATTAAGCTCTTCAGTTCGCGCGGCGAGATCTGCTTTCGGCTACTGTTTCCCGTAAATGGTTGGCGTGGCTCGCTTCGCGCTATGGAAAATCATGTATAATACCTTACTTTCAATTAAGCTCTTCCGTTCGCGCGGCCAGCTCTGCTTTCGGCTACTGTTTCCCGTAAATGGTTGGCGTGGCTCGCTTCGCGGTGTGGAAAATCATGTATAATACCTTACTTTCAATTAAGCTCTTCCGTTCGCGCGGCCAGCTCTGCTTTCGGCTACTGTTTCCCGTAAATGGTTGGCGTGGCTCGCTTCGCGCTATGGAAAATCATGTATAATACCTTACTTTCAATTAAGCTCTTCCGTTCGCGCGGCCAGCTCTGCTTTGGGCTACTGTTTCCCGTAAATGGTTGGCGCGGCTCGCTTCGCGCTATGGAAAATCATGTATAATACCTTACTTTCAATTAAGCTCTTCAGTTCGCGCGGCGAGATCTGCTTTGGGCTACTGTTTCCCGTAAATGGTTGGCGCGGCTCGCTTCGCGCTATGGAAAATCATGTATAATACCTTACTTTCAATTAAGCTCTTCCGTTCGCGCGGCCAGCTCAGCTTTGGGCTACTGTTTCCCGTAAATGGTTGGCGCGGCTCGCTTCGCGGTGTGGAAAATCATGTATAATACCTTACTTTCAATTAAGCTCTTCCGTTCGCGCGGCGAGCTCTGCTTTGGGCTACTGTTTACCGTAAATGGTTGGCGTGGCTCGCTTCGCGGTGTGGAAAATCATGTATAATACCTTACTTTCAATTAAGCTCTTACGTTCGCGTGGCCAGCTCTGCTTTCGGCTACTGTTTCCCGTAAATGGTTGGCGCGGCTCGCTTCGCGGTGTGGAAAATCATGTATAATACCTTACTTTCAATTAAGCTCTTCCGTTCGCGCGGCCAGCTCAGCTTTGGGCTACTGTTTCCCGTAAATGGTTGGCGCGGCTCGCTTCGCGGTGTGGAAAATCATGTATAATACCTTACTTTCAATTAAGCTCTTCCGTTCGCGCGGCCAGCTCAGCTTTGGGCTACTGTTTACCGTAAATGGTTGGCGCGGCTCGCTTCGCGGTGTGGAAAATCATGTATAATACCTTACTTTCAATTAAGCTCTTCCGTTCGCGCGGCCAGCTCTGCTTTGGGCTACTGTTTCCCGTAAATGGTTGGCGCGGCTGGCTTCGCGCTATGGAAAATCATGTATAATACCTTACTTTCAATTAAGCTCTTCCGTTCGCGCGGCCAGCTCTGCTTTGGGCTACTGTTTCCCGTAAATGGTTGGCGCGGCTCGCTTCGCGCTATGGAAAATCATGTATAATACCTTACTTTCAATTAAGCTCTTCCGTTCGCGCGGCCAGCTCAGCTTTGGGCTACTGTTTCCCGTAAATGGTTGGCGCGGCTCGCTTCGCGGTGTGGAAAATCATGTATAATACCTTACTTTCAATTAAGCTCTTCCGTTCGCGCGGCCAGCTCTGCTTTGGGCTACTGTTTCCCGTAAATGGTTGGCGTGGCTCGCTTCGCGCTATAAAAAATCATGTATAATACCTTACTTTCAATTAAGCTCTTCCGTTCGCGCGGCCAGCTCTGCTTTGGGCTACTGTTTCCCGTAAATGGTTGGCGCGGCTCGCTTCGCGCTATGGAAAATCATGTATAATACCTTACTTTCAATTAAGCTCTTCCGTTCGCGCGGCCAGCTCAGCTTTGGGCTACTGTTTCCCGTAAATGGTTGGCGCGGCTCGCTTCGCGGTGTGGAAAATCATGTATAATACCTTACTTTCAATTAAGCTCTTCCGTTCGCGCGGCCAGCTCTGCTTTGGGCTACTGTTTCCCGTAAATGGTTGGCGTGGCTCGCTTCGCGCTATGAAAAATCATGTATAATACCTTACTTTCAATTAAGCTCTTCCGTTCGCGCGGCCAGCTCTGCTTTGGGCTACTGTTTCCCGTAAATGGTTGGCGCGGCTCGCTTCGCGCTATGGAAAATCATGTATAATACCTTACTTTCAATTAAGCTCTTCCGTTCGCGCGGCCAGCTCAGCTTTGGGCTACTGTTTCCCGTAAATGGTTGGCGCGGCTCGCTTCGCGGTGTGGAAAATCATGTATAATACCTTACTTTCAATTAAGCTCTTCCGTTCGCGCGGCCAGCTCTGCTTTGGGCTACTGTTTCCCGTAAATGGTTGGCGTGGCTCGCTTCGCGCTATGAAAAATCATGTATAATACCTTACTTTCAATTAAGCTCTTCCGTTCGCGCGGCCAGCTCTGCTTTGGGCTACTGTTTCCCGTAAATGGTTGGCGCGGCTCGCTTCGCGCTATGGAAAATCATGTATAATACCTTACTTTCAATTAAGCTCTTCCGTTCGCGCGGGCAGCTCAGCTTTGGGCTACTGTTTCCCGTAAATGGTTGGCGCGGCTCGCTTCGCGGTGTGGAAAATCATGTATAATACCTTATTGCAATTAAGCTCTTCCGTTCGCGCGGCCAGCTCTGCTTTGGGCTACTGTTTCCCGTAAATGGTTGGCGCGGCTCGCTTCGCGGTATGGAAAATCATGTATAATACCTTACTTTCAATTAAGCTCTTCCGTTCGCGCGGCCAGCTCTGCTTTGGGCTACTGTTTCCCGTAAATGGTTGGCGCGGCTTGCTTCGCGCTATGGAAAATCATGTATAATACCTTACTTTCAATTAAGCTCTTCCGTTCGCGCGGCCAGCTCAGCTTTGGGCTACTGTTTCCCGTAAATGGTTGGCGCGGCTCGCTTCGCGGTGTGGAAAATCATGTATAATACCTTACTTTCAATTAAGCTCTTCCGTTCGCGCGGCCAGCTCTGCTTTGGGCTACTGTTTCCCGTAAATGGTTGGCGCGGCTCGCTTCGCGGTATGGAAAATCATGTATAATACCTTACTTTCAATTAAGCTCTTCAGTTCGCGCGGCGAGCTCTGCTTTGGGCTACTGTTTCCCGTAAATGGTTGGCGTGGCTCGCTTCGCGCTATGGAAAATCATGTATAATACCTTACTTTCAATTAAGCTCTTCCGTTCGCGCGGCCAGCTCTGCTTTCGGCTACTGTTTCCCGTAAATGGTTGGCGTGGCTCGCTTCGCGCTATGGAAAATCATGTATAATACCTTACTTTCAATTAAGCTCTTCCGTTCGCGCGGCCAGCTCTGCTTTGGGCTACTGTTTCCCGTAAATGGTTGGTGCGGCTCGCTTCGCGCTATGGAAAATCATGTATAATACCTTACTTTCAATTAAGCTCTTCCGTTCGCGCGGCCAGCTCTGCTTTGGGCTACTGTTTCCCGTAAATGGTTGGCGCGGCTCGCTTCGCGGTATGGAAAATCATGTATAATACCTTACTTTCAATTAAGCTCTTCAGTTCGCGCGGCGAGCTCTGCTTTGGGCTACTGTTTCCCGTAAATGGTTGGCGTGGCTCGCTTCGCGGTGTGGAAAATCATGTATAATACCTTACTTTCAATTAAGCTCTTCCGTTCGCGCGGCCAGCTCTGCTTTGGGCTACTGTTTCCCGTAAATGGTTGGCGCGGCTTGCTTCGCGCTATGGAAAATCATGTATAATACCTTACTTTCAATTAAGCTCTTCCGTTCGCGCGGCCAGCTCAGCTTTGGGCTACTGTTTCCCGTAAATGGTTGGCGCGGCTCGCTTCGCGGTGTGGAAAATCATGTATAATACCTTACTTTCAATTAAGCTCTTCCGTTCGCGCGGCCAGCTCTGCTTTGGGCTACTGTTTCCCGTAAATGGTTGGTGCGGCTCGCTTCGCGCTATGGAAAATCATGTATAATACCTTACTTTCAATTAAGCTCTTCCGTTCGCGCGGCCAGCTCTGCTTTGGGCTACTGTTTCCCGTAAATGGTTGGCGCGGCTCGCTTCGCGGTATGGAAAATCATGTATAATACCTTACTTTCAATTAAGCTCTTCAGTTCGCGCGGCGAGCTCTGCTTTGGGCTACTGTTTCCCGTAAATGGTTGGCGTGGCTCGCTTCGCGCTATGGAAAATCATGTATAATACCTTACTTTCAATTAAGCTCTTCCGTTCGCGCGGCCAGCTCTGCTTTCGGCTACTGTTTCCCGTAAATGGTTGGCGTGGCTCGCTTCGCGCTATGGAAAATCATGTATAATACCTTACTTTCAATTAAGCTCTTCCGTTCGCGCGGCCAGCTCTGCTTTGGGCTACTGTTTCCCGTAAATGGTTGGCGTGGCTCACTTCGCGCTATGGAAAATCATGTATAATACCTTACTTTCAATTAAGCTCTTCAGTTCGCGCGGCGAGATCTGCTTTCGGCTACTGTTTCCCGTAAATGGTTGGCGCGGCTCGCTTCGCGCTATGGAAAATCATGTATAATACCTTACTTTCAATTAAGCTCTTCCGTTCGCGCGGCCAGCTCAGCTTTGGGCTACTGTTTCCCGTAAATGGTTGGCGCGGCTCGCTTCGCGGTGTGGAAAATCATGTATAATACCTTACTTTCAATTAAGCTCTTCCGTTCGCGCGGCCAGCTCTGCTTTGGGCTACTGTTTCCCGTAAATGGTTGGCGTGGCTCGCTTCGCGCTATGAAAAGTCATGTAAAATACCTTACTTTCAATTAAGCTCTTCCGTTCGCGCGGCCAGCTCTGCTTTGGGCTACTGTTTCCCGTAAATGGTTGGCGCGGCTCGCTTCGCGGTATGGAAAATCATGTATAATACCTTACTTTCAATTAAGCTCTTCCGTTCGCGCGGCCAGCTCTGCTTTGGGCTACTGTTTCCCGTAAATGGTTGGCGCGGCTTGCTTCGCGCTATGGAAAATCATGTATAATACCTTACTTTCAATTAAGCTCTTCCGTTCGCGCGGCCAGCTCAGCTTTGGGCTACTGTTTCCCGTAAATGGTTGGCGTGGCTCGCTTCGCGCTATGGAAAATCATGTATAATACCTTACTTTCAATTAAGCTCTTCAGTTCGCGCGGCGAGATCTGCTTTCGGCTACTGTTTCCCGTAAATGGTTGGCGTGGCTCGCTTCGCGCTATGGAAAATCATGTATAATACCTTACTTTCAATTAAGCTCTTCCGTTCGCGCGGCCAGCTCTGCTTTGGGCTACTGTTTCCCGTAAATGGTTGGCGTGGCTCACTTCGCGCTATGGAAAATCATGTATAATACCTTACTTTCAATTAAGCTCTTCAGTTCGCGCGGCGAGATCTGCTTTCGGCTACTGTTTCCCGTAAATGGTTGGCGTGGCTCGCTTCGCGCTATGGAAAATCATGTATAATACCTTACTTTCAATTAAGCTCTTCCGTTCGCGCGGCCAGCTCAGCTTTCGGCTACTGTTTCCCGTAAATGGTTGGCGTGGCTCGCTTCGCGGTGTGGAAAATCATGTATAATACCTTACTTTCAATTAAGCTCTTCCGTTCGCGCGGCCAGCTCTGCTTTCGGCTACTGTTTCCCGTAAATGGTTGGCGTGGCTCGCTTCGCGGTGTGGAAAATCATGTATAATACCTTACTTTCAATTAAGCTCTTCAGTTCGCGCGGCGAGATCTGCTTTCGGCTACTGTTTCCCGTAAATGGTTGGCGTGGCTCGCTTCGCGCTATGGAAAATCATGTATAATACCTTACTTTCAATTAAGCTCTTCCGTTCGCGCGGCCAGCTCTGCTTTCGGCTACTGTTTCCCGTAAATGGTTGGCGTGGCTCGCTTCGCGGTGTGGAAAATCATGTATAATACCTTACTTTCAATTAAGCTCTTCCGTTCGCGCGGCCAGCTCTGCTTTCGGCTACTGTTTCCCGTAAATGGTTGGCGTGGCTCGCTTCGCGCTATGGAAAATCATGTATAATACCTTACTTTCAATTAAGCTCTTCAGTTCGCGCGGCGAGATCTGCTTTGGGCTACTGTTTCCCGTAAATGGTTGGCGCGGCTCGCTTCGCGCTATGGAAAATCATGTATAATACCTTACTTTCAATTAAGCTCTTCAGTTCGCGCGGCGAGATCTGCTTTGGGCTACTGTTTCCCGTAAATGGTTGGCGCGGCTCGCTTCGCGCTATGGAAAATCATGTATAATACCTTACTTTCAATTAAGCTCTTCCGTTCGCGCGGCCAGCTCTGCTTTGGGCTACTGTTTCCCGTAAATGGTTGGCGCGGCTCGCTTCGCGGTATGGAAAATCATGTATAATACCTTACTTTCAATTAAGCTCTTCAGTTCGCGCGGCGAGCTCTGCTTTGGGCTACTGTTTCCCGTAAATGGTTGGCGTGGCTCGCTTCGCGCTATGGAAAATCATGTATAATACCTTACTTTCAATTAAGCTCTTCCGTTCGCGCGGCCAGCTCTGCTTTCGGCTACTGTTTCCCGTAAATGGTTGGCGTGGCTCGCTTCGCGCTATGGAAAATCATGTATAATACCTTACTTTCAATTAAGCTCTTCCGTTCGCGCGGCCAGCTCTGCTTTGGGCTACTGTTTCCCGTAAATGGTTGGTGCGGCTCGCTTCGCGCTATGGAAAATCATGTATAATACCTTACTTTCAATTAAGCTCTTCCGTTCGCGCGGCCAGCTCTGCTTTGGGCTACTGTTTCCCGTAAATGGTTGGCGCGGCTCGCTTGGCGGTATGGAAAATCATGTATAATACCTTACTTTCAATTAAGCTCTTCAGTTCGCGCGGCGAGCTCTGCTTTGGGCTACTGTTTCCCGTAAATGGTTGGCGCGGCTCGCTTCGCGGTGTGGAAAATCATGTATAATACCTTACTTTCAATTAAGCTCTTCCGTTCGCGCGGCCAGCTCTGCTTTGGGCTACTGTTTCCCGTAAATGGTTGGCGTGGCTCGCTTCGCGCTATGAAAAATCATGTATAATACCTTACTTTCAATTAAGCTCTTCCGTTCGCGCGGCCAGCTCTGCTTTGGGCTACTGTTTCCCGTAAATGGTTGGCGCGGCTCGCTTCGCGCTATGGAAAATCATGTATAATACCTTACTTTCAATTAAGCTCTTCCGTTCGCGCGGCCAGCTCAGCTTTGGGCTACTGTTTCCCGTAAATGGTTGGCGCGGCTCGCTTCGCGGTGTGGAAAATCATGTATAATACCTTACTTTCAATTAAGCTCTTCCGTTCGCGCGGCCAGCTCTGCTTTGGGCTACTGTTTCCCGTAAATGGTTGGCGCGGCTTGCTTCGCGCTATGGAAAATCATGTATAATACCTTACTTTCAATTAAGCTCTTCCGTTCGCGCGGCCAGCTCAGCTTTGGGCTACTGTTTCCCGTAAATGGTTGGCGCGGCTCGCTTCGCGGTGTGGAAAATCATGTATAATACCTTACTTTCAATTAAGCTCTTCCGTTCGCGCGGCCAGCTCTGCTTTGGGCTACTGTTTCCCGTAAATGGTTGGCGCGGCTCGCTTCGCGGTATGGAAAATCATGTATAATACCTTACTTTCAATTAAGCTCTTCAGTTCGCGCGGCGAGCTCTGCTTTGGGCTACTGTTTCCCGTAAATGGTTGGCGTGGCTCGCTTCGCGATAGGGAAAATCATGTATAATACCTTACTTTCAATTAAGCTCTTCCGTTCGCGCGGCCAGCTCTGCTTTGGGCTACTGTTTCCCGTAAATGGTTGGCGCGGCTCGCTTCGCGGTATGGAAAATCATGTATAATACCTTACTTTCAATTAAGCTCTTCAGTTCGCGCGGCGAGCTCTGCTTTGGGCTACTGTTTCCCGTAAATGGTTGGCGTGGCTCGCTTCGCGCTATGGAAAATCATGTATAATACCTTACTTTCAATTAAGCTCTTCCGTTCGCGCGGCCAGCTCTGCTTTCGGCTACTGTTTCCCGTAAATGGTTGGCGTGGCTCGCTTCGCGCTATGGAAAATCATGTATAATACCTTACTTTCAATTAAGCTCTTCAGTTCGCGCGGCGAGCTCTGCTTTGGGCTACTGTTTCCCGTAAATGGTTGGCGTGGCTCGCTTCGCGGTGTGGAAAATCATGTATAATACCTTACTTTCAATTAAGCTCTTCCGTTCGCGCGGCCAGCTCTGCTTTGGGCTACTGTTTCCCGTAAATGGTTGGCGCGGCTCGCTTCGCGCTATGGAAAATCATGTATAATACCTTACTTTCAATTAAGCTCTTCCGTTCGCGCGGCCAGCTCTGCTTTGGGCTACTGTTTCCCGTAAATGGTTGGCGCGGCTCGCTTCGCGCTATGGAAAATCATGTATAATACCTTACTTTCAATTAAGCTCTTCCGTTCGCGCGGCCAGCTCTGCTTTGGGCTACTGTTTCCCGTTAATGGTTGGCGCGGCTCGCTTCGCGCTATGGAAAATCATGTATAATACCTTACTTTCAATTAAGCTCTTCCGTTCGCGCGGCCAGCTCTGCTTTGGGCTACTGTTTCCCGTAAATGGTTGGCGCGGCTCGCTTCGCGCTATGGAAAATCATGTATAATACCTTACTTTCAATTAAGCTCTTCCGTTCGCGCGGCCAGCTCTGCTTTGGGCTACTGTTTCCCGTAAATGGTTGGCGTGGCTCGCTTCGCGGTGTGGAAAATCATGTATAATACCTTACTTTCAATTAAGCTCTTCCGTTCGCGCGGCCAGCTCTGCTTTGGGCTACTGTTTCCCGTTAATGGTTGGCGCGGCTCGCTTCGCGCTATGGAAAATCATGTATAATACCTTACTTTCAATTAAGCTCTTCCGTTCGCGCGGCCAGCTCAGCTTTGGGCTACTGTTTCCCGTAAATGGTTGGCGTGGCTCGCTTCGCGGTGTGGAAAATCATGTATAATACCTTACTTTCAATTAAGCTCTTCCGTTCGCGCGGCCAGCTCTGCTTTCGGCTACTGTTTCCCGTAAATGGTTGGCGTGGCTCGCTTCGCGCTATGGAAAATCATGTATAATACCTTACTTTCAATTAAGCTCTTCCGTTCGCGCGGCCAGCTCTGCTTTGGGCTACTGTTTCCCGTAAATGGTTGGCGCGGCTCGCTTCGCGCTATGGAAAATCATGTATAATACCTTACTTTCAATTAAGCTCTTCCGTTCGCGCGGCCAGCTCTGCTTTGGGCTACTGTTTCCCGTAAATGGTTGGCGCGGCTCGCTTCGCGCTATGGAAAATCATGTATAATACCTTACTTTCAATTAAGCTCTTCCGTTCGCGCGGCGAGCTCTGCTTTGGGCTACTGTTTCCCGTAAATGGTTGGCGTGGCTCGCTTCGCGCTATGGAAAATCATGTATAATACCTTACTTTCAATTAAGCTCTTCCGTTCGCGCGGCCAGCTCTGCTTTGGGCTACTGTTTCCCGTAAATGGTTGGTGCGGCTCGCTTCGCGCTATGGAAAATCATGTATAATACCTTACTTTCAATTAAGCTCTTCCGTTCGCGCGGCCAGCTCTGCTTTGGGCTACTGTTTCCCGTAAATGGTTGGCGCGGCTCGCTTCGCGGTATGGAAAATCATGTATAATACCTTACTTTCAATTAAGCTCTTCAGTTCGCGCGGCGAGCTCTGCTTTGGGCTACTGTTTCCCGTAAATGGTTGGCGTGGCTCGCTTCGCGGTGTGGAAAATCATGTATAATACCTTACTTTCAATTAAGCTCTTCCGTTCGCGCGGCCAGCTCTGCTTTGGGCTACTGTTTCCCGTAAATGGTTGGCGCGGCTTGCTTCGCGCTATGGAAAATCATGTATAATACCTTACTTTCAATTAAGCTCTTCCGTTCGCGCGGCCAGCTCAGCTTTGGGCTACTGTTTCCCGTAAATGGTTGGCGCGGCTCGCTTCGCGGTGTGGAAAATCATGTATAATACCTTACTTTCAATTAAGCTCTTCCGTTCGCGCGGCCAGCTCTGCTTTGGGCTACTGTTTCCCGTAAATGGTTGGTGCGGCTCGCTTCGCGCTATGGAAAATCATGTATAATACCTTACTTTCAATTAAGCTCTTCCGTTCGCGCGGCCAGCTCTGCTTTGGGCTACTGTTTCCCGTAAATGGTTGGCGCGGCTCGCTTCGCGGTATGGAAAATCATGTATAATACCTTACTTTCAATTAAGCTCTTCAGTTCGCGCGGCGAGCTCTGCTTTGGGCTACTGTTTCCCGTAAATGGTTGGCGTGGCTCGCTTCGCGCTATGGAAAATCATGTATAATACCTTACTTTCAATTAAGCTCTTCCGTTCGCGCGGCCAGCTCTGCTTTCGGCTACTGTTTCCCGTAAATGGTTGGCGTGGCTCGCTTCGCGCTATGGAAAATCATGTATAATACCTTACTTTCAATTAAGCTCTTCCGTTCGCGCGGCCAGCTCTGCTTTGGGCTACTGTTTCCCGTAAATGGTTGGCGTGGCTCACTTCGCGCTATGGAAAATCATGTATAATACCTTACTTTCAATTAAGCTCTTCAGTTCGCGCGGCGAGATCTGCTTTCGGCTACTGTTTCCCGTAAATGGTTGGCGCGGCTCGCTTCGCGCTATGGAAAATCATGTATAATACCTTACTTTCAATTAAGCTCTTCCGTTCGCGCGGCCAGCTCAGCTTTGGGCTACTGTTTCCCGTAAATGGTTGGCGCGGCTCGCTTCGCGGTGTGGAAAATCATGTATAATACCTTACTTTCAATTAAGCTCTTCCGTTCGCGCGGCCAGCTCTGCTTTGGGCTACTGTTTCCCGTAAATGGTTGGCGTGGCTCGCTTCGCGCTATGAAAAGTCATGTAAAATACCTTACTTTCAATTAAGCTCTTCCGTTCGCGCGGCCAGCTCTGCTTTGGGCTACTGTTTCCCGTAAATGGTTGGCGCGGCTCGCTTCGCGGTATGGAAAATCATGTATAATACCTTACTTTCAATTAAGCTCTTCCGTTCGCGCGGCCAGCTCTGCTTTGGGCTACTGTTTCCCGTAAATGGTTGGCGCGGCTTGCTTCGCGCTATGGAAAATCATGTATAATACCTTACTTTCAATTAAGCTCTTCCGTTCGCGCGGCCAGCTCAGCTTTGGGCTACTGTTTCCCGTAAATGGTTGGCGTGGCTCGCTTCGCGCTATGGAAAATCATGTATAATACCTTACTTTCAATTAAGCTCTTCAGTTCGCGCGGCGAGATCTGCTTTCGGCTACTGTTTCCCGTAAATGGTTGGCGTGGCTCGCTTCGCGCTATGGAAAATCATGTATAATACCTTACTTTCAATTAAGCTCTTCCGTTCGCGCGGCCAGCTCTGCTTTGGGCTACTGTTTCCCGTAAATGGTTGGCGTGGCTCACTTCGCGCTATGGAAAATCATGTATAATACCTTACTTTCAATTAAGCTCTTCAGTTCGCGCGGCGAGATCTGCTTTCGGCTACTGTTTCCCGTAAATGGTTGGCGTGGCTCGCTTCGCGCTATGGAAAATCATGTATAATACCTTACTTTCAATTAAGCTCTTCCGTTCGCGCGGCCAGCTCAGCTTTCGGCTACTGTTTCCCGTAAATGGTTGGCGTGGCTCGCTTCGCGGTGTGGAAAATCATGTATAATACCTTACTTTCAATTAAGCTCTTCCGTTCGCGCGGCCAGCTCTGCTTTCGGCTACTGTTTCCCGTAAATGGTTGGCGTGGCTCGCTTCGCGGTGTGGAAAATCATGTATAATACCTTACTTTCAATTAAGCTCTTCAGTTCGCGCGGCGAGATCTGCTTTCGGCTACTGTTTCCCGTAAATGGTTGGCGTGGCTCGCTTCGCGCTATGGAAAATCATGTATAATACCTTACTTTCAATTAAGCTCTTCCGTTCGCGCGGCCAGCTCTGCTTTCGGCTACTGTTTCCCGTAAATGGTTGGCGTGGCTCGCTTCGCGGTGTGGAAAATCATGTATAATACCTTACTTTCAATTAAGCTCTTCCGTTCGCGCGGCCAGCTCTGCTTTCGGCTACTGTTTCCCGTAAATGGTTGGCGTGGCTCGCTTCGCGCTATGGAAAATCATGTATAATACCTTACTTTCAATTAAGCTCTTCAGTTCGCGCGGCGAGATCTGCTTTGGGCTACTGTTTCCCGTAAATGGTTGGCGCGGCTCGCTTCGCGCTATGGAAAATCATGTATAATACCTTACTTTCAATTAAGCTCTTCAGTTCGCGCGGCGAGATCTGCTTTGGGCTACTGTTTCCCGTAAATGGTTGGCGCGGCTCGCTTCGCGCTATGGAAAATCATGTATAATACCTTACTTTCAATTAAGCTCTTCCGTTCGCGCGGCCAGCTCTGCTTTGGGCTACTGTTTCCCGTAAATGGTTGGCGCGGCTCGCTTCGCGGTATGGAAAATCATGTATAATACCTTACTTTCAATTAAGCTCTTCAGTTCGCGCGGCGAGCTCTGCTTTGGGCTACTGTTTCCCGTAAATGGTTGGCGTGGCTCGCTTCGCGCTATGGAAAATCATGTATAATACCTTACTTTCAATTAAGCTCTTCCGTTCGCGCGGCCAGCTCTGCTTTCGGCTACTGTTTCCCGTAAATGGTTGGCGTGGCTCGCTTCGCGCTATGGAAAATCATGTATAATACCTTACTTTCAATTAAGCTCTTCCGTTCGCGCGGCCAGCTCTGCTTTGGGCTACTGTTTCCCGTAAATGGTTGGTGCGGCTCGCTTCGCGCTATGGAAAATCATGTATAATACCTTACTTTCAATTAAGCTCTTCCGTTCGCGCGGCCAGCTCTGCTTTGGGCTACTGTTTCCCGTAAATGGTTGGCGCGGCTCGCTTGGCGGTATGGAAAATCATGTATAATACCTTACTTTCAATTAAGCTCTTCAGTTCGCGCGGCGAGCTCTGCTTTGGGCTACTGTTTCCCGTAAATGGTTGGCGCGGCTCGCTTCGCGGTGTGGAAAATCATGTATAATACCTTACTTTCAATTAAGCTCTTCCGTTCGCGCGGCCAGCTCTGCTTTGGGCTACTGTTTCCCGTAAATGGTTGGCGTGGCTCGCTTCGCGCTATGAAAAATCATGTATAATACCTTACTTTCAATTAAGCTCTTCCGTTCGCGCGGCCAGCTCTGCTTTGGGCTACTGTTTCCCGTAAATGGTTGGCGCGGCTCGCTTCGCGCTATGGAAAATCATGTATAATACCTTACTTTCAATTAAGCTCTTCCGTTCGCGCGGCCAGCTCAGCTTTGGGCTACTGTTTCCCGTAAATGGTTGGCGCGGCTCGCTTCGCGGTGTGGAAAATCATGTATAATACCTTACTTTCAATTAAGCTCTTCCGTTCGCGCGGCCAGCTCTGCTTTGGGCTACTGTTTCCCGTAAATGGTTGGCGCGGCTTGCTTCGCGCTATGGAAAATCATGTATAATACCTTACTTTCAATTAAGCTCTTCCGTTCGCGCGGCCAGCTCAGCTTTGGGCTACTGTTTCCCGTAAATGGTTGGCGCGGCTCGCTTCGCGGTGTGGAAAATCATGTATAATACCTTACTTTCAATTAAGCTCTTCCGTTCGCGCGGCCAGCTCCGCTTTGGGCTACTGTTTCCCGTAAATGGTTGGCGCGGCTCGCTTCGCGGTATGGAAAATCATGTATAATACCTTACTTTCAATTAAGCTCTTCAGTTCGCGCGGCGAGCTCTGCTTTGGGCTACTGTTTCCCGTAAATGGTTGGCGTGGCTCGCTTCGCGATAGGGAAAATCATGTATAATACCTTACTTTCAATTAAGCTCTTCCGTTCGCGCGGCCAGCTCTGCTTTGGGCTACTGTTTCCCGTAAATGGTTGGCGCGGCTCGCTTCGCGGTATGGAAAATCATGTATAATACCTTACTTTCAATTAAGCTCTTCAGTTCGCGCGGCGAGCTCTGCTTTGGGCTACTGTTTCCCGTAAATGGTTGGCGTGGCTCGCTTCGCGCTATGGAAAATCATGTATAATACCTTACTTTCAATTAAGCTCTTCCGTTCGCGCGGCCAGCTCTGCTTTCGGCTACTGTTTCCCGTAAATGGTTGGCGTGGCTCGCTTCGCGCTATGGAAAATCATGTATAATACCTTACTTTCAATTAAGCTCTTCAGTTCGCGCGGCGAGCTCTGCTTTGGGCTACTGTTTCCCGTAAATGGTTGGCGTGGCTCGCTTCGCGGTGTGGAAAATCATGTATAATACCTTACTTTCAATTAAGCTCTTCCGTTCGCGCGGCCAGCTCTGCTTTGGGCTACTGTTTCCCGTAAATGGTTGGCGCGGCTCGCTTCGCGCTATGGAAAATCATGTATAATACCTTACTTTCAATTAAGCTCTTCCGTTCGCGCGGCCAGCTCTGCTTTGGGCTACTGTTTCCCGTAAATGGTTGGCGCGGCTCGCTTCGCGCTATGGAAAATCATGTATAATACCTTACTTTCAATTAAGCTCTTCCGTTCGCGCGGCCAGCTCTGCTTTGGGCTACTGTTTCCCGTTAATGGTTGGCGCGGCTCGCTTCGCGCTATGGAAAATCATGTATAATACCTTACTTTCAATTAAGCTCTTCCGTTCGCGCGGCCAGCTCTGCTTTGGGCTACTGTTTCCCGTAAATGGTTGGCGCGGCTCGCTTCGCGCTATGGAAAATCATGTATAATACCTTACTTTCAATTAAGCTCTTCCGTTCGCGCGGCCAGCTCTGCTTTGGGCTACTGTTTCCCGTAAATGGTTGGCGTGGCTCGCTTCGCGGTGTGGAAAATCATGTATAATACCTTACTTTCAATTAAGCTCTTCCGTTCGCGCGGCCAGCTCTGCTTTGGGCTACTGTTTCCCGTTAATGGTTGGCGCGGCTCGCTTCGCGCTATGGAAAATCATGTATAATACCTTACTTTCAATTAAGCTCTTCCGTTCGCGCGGCCAGCTCAGCTTTGGGCTACTGTTTCCCGTAAATGGTTGGCGTGGCTCGCTTCGCGGTGTGGAAAATCATGTATAATACCTTACTTTCAATTAAGCTCTTCCGTTCGCGCGGCCAGCTCTGCTTTCGGCTACTGTTTCCCGTAAATGGTTGGCGTGGCTCGCTTCGCGCTATGGAAAATCATGTATAATACCTTACTTTCAATTAAGCTCTTCCGTTCGCGCGGCCAGCTCTGCTTTGGGCTACTGTTTCCCGTAAATGGTTGGCGCGGCTCGCTTCGCGCTATGGAAAATCATGTATAATACCTTACTTTCAATTAAGCTCTTCCGTTCGCGCGGCCAGCTCTGCTTTGGGCTACTGTTTCCCGTAAATGGTTGGCGCGGCTCGCTTCGCGCTATGGAAAATCATGTATAATACCTTACTTTCAATTAAGCTCTTCCGTTCGCGCGGCGAGCTCTGCTTTGGGCTACTGTTTCCCGTAAATGGTTGGCGTGGCTCGCTTCGCGGTGTGGAAAATCATGTATAATACCTTACTTTCAATTAAGCTCTTCCGTTCGCGCGGCCAGCTCTGCTTTGGGCTACTGTTTCCCGTAAATGGTTGGCGCGGCTCGCTTCGCGCTATGGAAAATCATGTATAATACCTTACTTTCAATTAAGCTCTTCCGTTCGCGCGGCCAGCTCTGCTTTGGGCTACTGTTTCCCGTAAATGGTTGGCGCGGCTCGCTTCGCGCTATGGAAAATCATGTATAATACCTTACTTTCAATTAAGCTCTTCAGTTCGCGCGGCGAGCTCTGCTTTCGGCTACTGTTTCCCGTAAATGGTTGGCGTGGCTCGCTTCGCGCTATGGAAAATCATGTATAATACCTTACTTTCAATTAAGCTCTTCAGTTCGCGCGGCCAGCTCTGCTTTGGGCTACTGTTTCCCGTAAATGGTTGGCGCAGGTCGCTTCGCGGTATGGAAAATCATGTATAATACCTTACTTTCAATTAAGCTCTTCAGTTCGCGCGGCCAGCTCTGCTTTGGGCTACTGTTTCCTGTAAATTGTTGGCACGGCTCGCTTCGCGCTATGAAAAATCATGTATAATACCTTACTTTCAATTAAGCTCTTCAGTTCGCGCGGCCAGCTCTGCTTTGGGCTACTGTTTCCCGTAAATGGTTGGCGTGGCTCGCTTCGCGGTATGGAAAATCATGTATAATACCTTACTTTCAATTAAGCTCTTCAGTTCGCGCGGCCAGCTCTGCTTTGGGCTACTGTTTCCCGTAAATGGTTGGCGCAGCTCGCTTCGCGGTATGGAAAATCATGTATAATACCTTACTTTCAATTAAGCTCTTCAGTTCGCGCGGCCAGCTCTGCTTTGGGCTACTGTTTCCCGTAAATGGTTGGCGCGGCTCGCTTCGCGGTATGGAAAATCATGTATAATACCTTACTGTCAATTAAGCTCTTCAGTTCGCGCGGCCAGCTCTGCTTTGGGCTACTGTTTCCCGTAAATGGTTGGCGCGGCTCGCTTCGCGGTATGGAAAATCATGTATAATACCTTACTTTCAATTAAGCTCTTCAGTTCGCGCGGCCAGCTCTGCTTTGGGCTACTGTTTCCCGTAAATGGTTGGCGCAGCTCGCTTCGCGGTATGGAAAATCATGTATAATACCTTACTTTCAATTAAGCTCTTCAGTTCGCGCGGCGAGCTCTGCTTTGGGCTACTGTTTCCCGTAAATGGTTGGCGTGGCTCGCTTCGCGCTATGAAAAATAATGTATAATACCTTACTTTCAATTAAGCCCTTCAGTTCGCGCGGCCAGCTCTGCTTTGGGCTACTGTTTCCCGTAAATGGTTGGCGCGGCTCGCTTCGCGGTATGGAAAATCATGTATAATACCTTACTTTCAATTAAGCTCTTCAGTTCGCGCGGCGAGCTCTGCTTTGGGCTACTGTTTCCCGTAAATGGTTGGCGCGGCTCGCTTCGCGGTATGGAAAATCATGTATAATACCTTACTTTCAATTAAGCTCTTCAGTTCGCGCGGCCAGCTCTGCTTTGGGCTACTGTTTCCCGTAAATTGTTGGCACGGCTCGCTTCGCGGTATGGAAAATCATGTATAATACCTTACTGTCAATTAAGCTCTTCAGTTCGCGCGGCCAGCTCTGCTTTGGGCTACTGTTTCCCGTAAATGGTTGGCGCAGCTCGCTTCGAGGTATGGAAAATCATGTATAATACCTTACTTTCAATTAACCTCTTCAGTTCGCGCTGCCAGCTCTCCTTTGGGCTACTGTTTCCAGTAAATGGTTGGCACTGCTCGCTTCGCGCTATGAAAAATCATGTATAATACCTTACTTTCAATTAAGCTCTTCAGTTCGCGCGGCCAGCTCTGCTTTGGGCTACTGTTTCCCGTAAATGGTTGGCGCGGCTCGCTTCGCGGTATGGAAAATCATGTATAATACCTTACTTTCAATTAAGCTCTTCAGTTCGCGCGGCCAGCTCTGCTTTGGGCTACTGTTTCCTGTAAATTGTTGGCACGGCTCGCTTCGCGGTATGGAAAATCATGTATAATACCTTACTTTCAATTAAGCTCTTCAGTTCGCGCGGCCAGCTCTGCTTTGGGCTACTGTTTCCCGTAAATGGTTGGCGCGGCTCGCTTCGCGGTATGGAAAATCATGTATAATACCTTACTTTCAATTAAGCTCTTCAGTTCGCGCGGCCAGCTCTGCTTTGGGCTACTGTTTCCCGTAAATTGTTGGCACGGCTCGCTTCGCGGTATGGAAAATCATGTATAATACCTTACTTTCAATTAAGCTCTTCAGTTCGCGCGGCCAGCTCTGCTTTGGGCTACTGTTTCCCGTAAATGGTTGGCGCAGCTCGCTTCGCGGTATGGAAAATCATGTATAATACCTTACTTTCAATTAAGCTCTTCAGTTCGCGCTGCCAGCTCTGCTTTGGGCTACTGTTTCCCGTAAATGGTTGGCACGGCTCGCTTCGCGGTATGGAAAATCATGTATAATACCTTACTTTCAATTAAGCTCTTCAGTTCGCGCGGCGAGCTCTGCTTTGGGCTACTGTTTCCCGTAAATGGTTGGCGTGGCTCGCTTCGCAGTGTGGGAAATCATGTATAATACCTTACTTTCAATTAAGCTCTTCAGTTCGCGCGGCGAGCTCTGCTTTGGGCTACTGTTTACCGTAAATGGTTGGCGTGGCTCGCTTCGCGGTGTGGAAAATCATGTATAATACCTTACTTTCAATTAAGCTCTTCCGTTCGTGCGGCCAGCTCTGCTTTCGGCTACTGTTTCCCGTAAATGGTTGGCGCGGCTCGCTTCGCGGTGTGGAAAATCATGTATAATACCTTACTCTCAATTAAGCTCTTCCGTTCGCGCGGCCAGCTCAGCTTTGGGCTACTGTTTCCCGTAAATGGTTGGCGCGGCTCGCTTCGCGGTGTGGAAAATCATGTATAATACCTTACTTTCAATTAAGCTCTTCAGTTCGCGCTGCCAGCTCTGCTTTGGGCTACTGTTTCCCGTAAATGGTTGGCACGGCTCGCTTCGCGGTATGGAAAATCATGTATAATACCTTACTTTCAATTAAGCTCTTCAGTTCGCGCGGCCAGCTCTGCTTTGGGCTACTGTTTCCCGTAAATGGTTGGCGTGGCTCGCTTCGCAGTGTGGGAAATCATGTATAATACCTTACTTTCAATTAAGCTCTTCAGTTCGCGCGGCGAGCTCTGCTTTGGGCTACTGTTTACCGTAAATGGTTGGCGTGGCTCGCTTCGCGGTGTGGAAAATCATGTATAATACCTTACTTTCAATTAAGCTCTTCAGTTCGCGCTGCCAGCTCTGCTTTGGGCTACTGTTTCCCGTAAATGGTTGGCACGGCTCGCTTCGCGGTATGGAAAATCATGTATAATACCTTACTTTCAATTAAGCTCTTCAGTTCGCGCGGCCAGCTCTGCTTTGGGCTACTGTTTCCCGTAAATGGTTGGCGTGGCTCGCTTCGCAGTGTGGGAAATCATGTATAATACCTTACTTTCAATTAAGCTCTTCCGTTCGCGCGGCCAGCTCTGCTTTCGGCTACTGTTTCCCGTAAATGGTTGGCGCGGCTCGCTTCGCGGTGTGGAAAATCATGTATAATACCTTACTTTCAATTAAGCTCTTCCGTTCGCGCGGCCAGCTCAGCTTTGGGCTACTGTTTCCCGTAAATGGTTGGCGCGGCTCGCTTCGCGGTGTGGAAAATCATGTATAATACCTTACTTTCAATTAAGCTCTTCCGTTCGCGCGGCCAGCTCAGCTTTGGGCTACTGTTTCCCGTAAATGGTTGGCGCGGCTCGCTTCGCGGTGTGGAAAATCATGTATAATACCTTACTTTCAATTAAGCTCTTCCGTTCGCGCGGCCAGCTCTGCTTTGGGCTACTGTTTCCCGTAAATGGTTGGCGCGGCTCGCTTCGCGCTATGGAAAATCATGTATAATACCTTACTTTCAATTAAGCTCTTCCGTTCGCGCGGCCAGCTCTGCTTTGGGCTACTGTTTCCCGTAAATGGTTGGCGCGGCTCGCTTCGCGCTATGGAAAATCATGTATAATACCTTACTTTCAATTAAGCTCTTCCGTTCGCGCGGCCAGCTCAGCTTTGGGCTACTGTTTCCCGTAAATGGTTGGCGCGGCTCGCTTCGCGGTGTGGAAAATCATGTATAATACCTTACTTTCAATTAAGCTCTTCCGTTCGCGCGGCCAGCTCTGCTTTGGGCTACTGTTTCCCGTAAATGGTTGGCGTGGCTCGCTTCGCGCTATAAAAAATCATGTATAATACCTTACTTTCAATTAAGCTCTTCCGTTCGCGCGGCCAGCTCTGCTTTGGGCTACTGTTTCCCGTAAATGGTTGGCGCGGCTCGCTTCGCGCTATGGAAAATCATGTATAATACCTTACTTTCAATTAAGCTCTTCCGTTCGCGCGGCCAGCTCAGCTTTGGGCTACTGTTTCCCGTAAATGGTTGGCGCGGCTCGCTTCGCGGTGTGGAAAATCATGTATAATACCTTACTTTCAATTAAGCTCTTCCGTTCGCGCGGCCAGCTCTGCTTTGGGCTACTGTTTCCCGTAAATGGTTGGCGCGGCTCGCTTCGCGCTATGGAAAATCATGTATAATACCTTACTTTCAATTAAGCTCTTCCGTTCGCGCGGCCAGCTCAGCTTTGGGCTACTGTTTCCCGTAAATGGTTGGCGCGGCTCGCTTCGCGGTGTCGAAAATCATGTATAATACCTTACTTTCAATTAAGCTCTTCCGTTCGCGCGGCCAGCTCTGCTTTGGGCTACTGTTTCCCGTAAATGGTTGGCGCGGCTCGCTTCGCGCTATGGAAAATCATGTATAATACCTTACTTTCAATTAAGCTCTTCCGTTCGCGCGGCCAGCTCAGCTTTGGGCTACTGTTTCCCGTAAATGGTTGGCGCGGCTCGCTTCGCGGTGTGGAAAATCATGTATAATACCTTACTTTCAATTAAGCTCTTCCGTTCGCGCGGCCAGCTCTGCTTTGGGCTACTGTTTCCCGTAAATGGTTGGCGTGGCTCGCTTCGCGCTATAAAAAATCATGTATAATACCTTACTTTCAATTAAGCTCTTCCGTTCGCGCGGCCAGCTCTGCTTTGGGCTACTGTTTCCCGTAAATGGTTGGCGCGGCTCGCTTCGCGCTATGGAAAATCATGTATAATACCTTACTTTCAATTAAGCTCTTCCGTTCGCGCGGCCAGCTCAGCTTTGGGCTACTGTTTCCCGTAAATGGTTGGCGCGGCTCGCTTCGCGGTGTGGAAAATCATGTATAATACCTTACTTTCAATTAAGCTCTTCCGTTCGCGCGGCCAGCTCTGCTTTGGGCTACTGTTTCCCGTAAATGGTTGGCGCGGCTCGCTTCGCGCTATGGAAAATCATGTATAATACCTTACTTTCAATTAAGCTCTTCCGTTCGCGCGGCCAGCTCTGCTTTGGGCTACTGTTTCCCGTAAATGGTTGGCGTGGCTCGCTTCGCGCTATGAAAAATCATGTATAATACCTTACTTTCAATTAAGCTCTTCCGTTCGCGCGGCCAGCTCTGCTTTGGGCTACTGTTTCCCGTAAATGGTTGGCGCGGCTCGCTTCGCGCTATGGAAAATCATGTATAATACCTTACTTTCAATTAAGCTCTTCCGTTCGCGCGGCCAGCTCAGCTTTGGGCTACTGTTTCCCGTAAATGGTTGGCGCGGCTCGCTTCGCGGTGTGGAAAATCATGTATAATACCTTATTTCAATTAAGCTCTTCCGTTCACGCGGCCAGCTCTGCTTTGGGCTACTGTTTCCCGTAAATGGTTGGCGCGGCTCGCTTCGCGGTATGGAAAATCATGTATAATACCTTACTTTCAATTAACCTCTTCCGTTCGCGCGGCCAGCTCTGCTTTGGGCTACTGTTTCCCGTAAATGGTTGGCGCGGCTCGCTTCGCGGTATGGAAAATCATGTATAATACCTTACTTTCAATTAAGCTCTTCAGTTCGCGCGGCGAGCTCTGCTTTCGGCTACTGTTTCCCGTAAATGGTTGGCGTGGCTCGCTTCGCGGTGTGGAAAATCATGTATAATACCTTACTTTCAATTAAGCTCTTCCGTTCGCGCGGCCAGCTCTGCTTTCGGCTACTGTTTCCCGTAAATGGTTGGCGTGGCTCGCTTCGCGGTGTGGAAAATCATGTATAATACCTTACTTTCAATTAAGCTCTTCCGTTCGCGCGGCCAGCTCTGCTTTCGGCTACTGTTTCCCGTAAATGGTTGGCGTGGCTCGCTTCGCGGTGTGGAAAATCATGTATAATACCTTACTTTCAATTAAGCTCTTCCGTTCGCGCGGCCAGCTCTGCTTTCGGCTACTGTTTCCCGTAAATGGTTGGCGTGGCTCGCTTCGCGCTATGGAAAATCATGTATAATACCTTACTTTCAATTAAGCTCTTCCGTTCGCGCGGCCAGCTCTGCTTTCGGCTACTGTTTCCCGTAAATGGTTGGCGTGGCTCGCTTCGCGGTGTGGAAAATCATGTATAATACCTTACTTTCAATTAAGCTCTTCCGTTCGCGCGGCCAGCTCTGCTTTCGGCTACTGTTTCCCGTAAATGGTTGGCGTGGCTCGCTTCGCGCTATGGAAAATCATGTATAATACCTTACTTTCAATTAAGCTCTTCCGTTCGCGCGGCCAGCTCTGCTTTCAGCTACTGTTTCCCGTAAATGGTTCGCGTGGCTCGCTTCGCGGTGTGGAAAATCATGTATAATACCTTACTTTCAATTAAGCTCTTCCGTTCGCGCGGCCAGCTCTGCTTTGGGCTACTGTTTCCCGTAAATGGTTGGCGCGGCTCGCTTCGCGCTATGGAAAATCATGTATAATACCTTACTTTCAATTAAGCTCTTCAGTTCGCGCGGCGAGCTCTGCTTTGGGCTACTGTTTCCCGTAAATGGTTGGCGTGGCTCGCTTCGCGGTGTGGAAAATCATGTATAATACCTTACTTTCAATTAAGCTCTTCCGTTCGCGCGGCCAGCTCTGCTTTGGGCTACTGTTTCCCGTAAATGGTTGGCGCGGCTCGCTTCGCGCTATGGAAAATCATGTATAATACCTTACTTTCAATTAAGCTCTTCAGTTCGCGCGGCGAGCTCTGCCTTGGGCTACTGTTTCCCGTAAATGGTTGGCGTGGCTCGCTTCGCGGTGTGGAAAATCATGTATAATACCTTACTTTCAATTAAGCTCTTCCGTTCGCGCGGCCAGCTCTGCTTTCGGCTACTGTTTCCCGTAAATGGTTGGCGTGGCTCGCTTCGCGGTGTGGAAAATCATGTATAATACCTTACTTTCAATTAAGCTCTTCCGTTCGCGCGGCCAGCTCTGCTTTCGGCTACTGTTTCCCGTAAATGGTTGGCGTGGCTCGCTTCGCGGTATGGAAAATCATGTATAATACCTTACTTTCAATTAAGCTCTTCAGTTCGCGCGGCGAGCTCTGCTTTCGGCTACTGTTTCCCGTAAATGGTTGGCGTGGCTCGCTTCGCGCTATGGAAAATCATGTATAATACCTTACTTTCAATTAAGCTCTTCCGTTCGCGCGGCCAGCTCTGCTTTCGGCTACTGTTTCCCGTAAATGGTTGGCGTGGCTCGCTTCGCGGTGTGGAAAATCATGTATAATACCTTACTTTCAATTAAGCTCTTCCGTTCGCGCGGCCAGCTCTGCTTTCGGCTACTGTTTCCCGTAAATGGTTGGCGTGGCTCGCTTCGCGCTATGGAAAATCATGTATAATACCTTACTTTCAATTAAGCTCTTCCGTTCGCGCGGCCAGCTCTGCTTTCAGCTACTGTTTCCCGTAAATGGTTCGCGTGGCTCGCTTCGCGGTGTGGAAAATCATGTATAATACCTTACTTTCAATTAAGCTCTTCCGTTCGCGCGGCCAGCTCTGCTTTGGGCTACTGTTTCCCGTAAATGGTTGGCGCGGCTCGCTTCGCGCTATGGAAAATCATGTATAATACCTTACTTTCAATTAAGCTCTTCAGTTCGCGCGGCGAGCTCTGCTTTGGGCTACTGTTTCCCGTAAATGGTTGGCGTGGCTCGCTTCGCGGTGTGGAAAATCATGTATAATACCTTACTTTCAATTAAGCTCTTCCGTTCGCGCGGCCAGCTCTGCTTTGGGCTACTGTTTCCCGTAAATGGTTGGCGCGGCTCGCTTCGCGCTATGGAAAATCATGTATAATACCTTACTTTCAATTAAGCTCTTCAGTTCGCGCGGCGAGCTCTGCCTTGGGCTACTGTTTCCCGTAAATGGTTGGCGTGGCTCGCTTCGCGGTGTGGAAAATCATGTATAATACCTTACTTTCAATTAAGCTCTTCCGTTCGCGCGGCCAGCTCTGCTTTCGGCTACTGTTTCCCGTAAATGGTTGGCGTGGCTCGCTTCGCGGTGTGGAAAATCATGTATAATACCTTACTTTCAATTAAGCTCTTCCGTTCGCGCGGCCAGCTCTGCTTTGGGCTACTGTTTCCCGTAAATGGTTGGCGCGGCTCGCTTCGCGCTATGGAAAATCATGTATAATACCTTACTTTCAATTAAGCTCTTCAGTTCGCGCGGCGAGATCTGCTTTGGGCTACTGTTTCCCGTAAATGGTTGGCGCGGCTCGCTTCGCGCTATGGAAAATCATGTATAATACCTTACTTTCAATTAAGCTCTTCCGTTCGCGCGGCCAGCTCAGCTTTGGGCTACTGTTTCCCGTAAATGGTTGGCGCGGCTCGCTTCGCGGTGTGGAAAATTATGTATAATACCTTACTTTCAATTAAGCTCTTCCGTTCGCGCGGCCAGCTCTGCTTTGGGCTACTGTTTCCCGTAAATGGTTGGCGTGGCTCGCTTCGCGCTATGAAAAATCATGTATAATACCTTACTTTCAATTAAGCTCTTCCGTTCGCGCGGCCAGCTCTGCTTTGGGCTACTGTTTCCCGTAAATGGTTGGCGCGGCTCGCTTCGCGCTATGGAAAATCATGTATAATACCTTACTTTCAATTAAGCTCTTCCGTTCGCGCGGCCAGCTCAGCTTTGGGCTACTGTTTCCCGTAAATGGTTGGCGCGGCTCGCTTCGCGGTGTGGAAAATCATGTATAATACCTTACTTTCAATTAAGCTCTTCCGTTCGCGCTACCAGCTCTGCTTTGGGCTACTGTTTCCCGTAAATGGTTGGCGTGGCTCGCTTCGCGCTATGAAAAATCATGTATAATACCTTACTTTCAATTAAGCTCTTCCGTTCGCGCGGCCAGCTCTGCTTTGGGCTACTGTTTCCCGTAAATGGTTGGCGCGGCTCGCTTCGCGGTATGGAAAATCATGTATAATACCTTACTTTCAATTAAGCTCTTCCGTTCGCGCGGCCAGCTCTGCTTTGGGCTACTGTTTCCCGTAAATGGTTGGCGCGGCTTGCTTCGCGCTATGGAAAATCATGTATAATACCTTACTTTCAATTAAGCTCTTCCGTTCGCGCGGCCAGCTCAGCTTTGGGCTACTGTTTCCCGTAAATGGTTGGCGCGGCTCGCTTCGCGGTGTGGAAAATCATGTATAATACCTTACTTTCAATTAAGCTCTTCCGTTCGCGCGGCCAGCTCTGCTTTGGGCTACTGTTTCCCGTAAATGGTTGGCGCGGCTCGCTTCGCGCTATGGAAAATCATGTATAATACCTTACTTTCAATTAAGCTCTTCCGTTCGCGCGGCCAGCTCTGCTTTGGGCTACTGTTTCCCGTAAATGGTTGGCGCGGCTCGCTTCGCGGTATGGAAAATCATGTATAATACCTTACTTTCAATTAAGCTCTTCAGTTCGCGCGGCGAGCTCTGCTTTGGGCTACTGTTTCCCGTAAATGGTTGGCGTGGCTCGCTTCGCGCTATGGAAAATCATGTATAATACCTTACTTTCAATTAAGCTCTTCCGTTCGCGCGGCCAGCTCTGCTTTCGGCTACTGTTTCCCGTAAATGGTTGGCGTGGCTCGCTTCGCGGTGTGGAAAATCATGTATAATACCTTACTTTCAATTAAGCTCTTCCGTTCGCGCGGCCAGCTCTGCTTTCGGCTACTGTTTCCCGTAAATGGTTGGCGTGGCTCGCTTCGCGCTATGGAAAATCATGTATAATACCTTACTTTCAATTAAGCTCTTCCGTTCGCGCGGCCAGCTCTGCTTTGGGCTACTGTTTCCCGTAAATGGTTGGCGCGGCTCGCTTCGCGCTATGGAAAATCATGTATAATACCTTACTTTCAATTAAGCTCTTCAGTTCGCGCGGCGAGCTCTGCTTTGGGCTACTGTTTCCCGTAAATGGTTGGCGTGGCTCGCTTCGCGGTGTGGAAAATCATGTATAATACCTTACTTTCAATTAAGCTCTTCCGTTCGCGCGGCCAGCTCTGCTTTGGGCTACTGTTTCCCGTAAATGGTTGGCGCGGCTCGCTTCGCGCTATGGAAAATCATGTATAATACCTTACTTTCAATTAAGCTCTTCCGTTCGCGCGGCCAGCTCTGCTTTGGGCAACTGTTTCCCGTAAATGGTTGGCGCGGCTCGCTTCGCGCTATGGAAAATCATGTATAATACCTTACTTTCAATTAAGCTCTTCAGTTCGCGCGGCGAGCTCTGCTTTCGGCTACTGTTTCCCGTAAATGGTTGGCGTGGCTCGCTTCGCGCTATGGAAAATCATGTATAATACCTTACTTTCAATTAAGCTCTTCCGTTCGCGCGGCCAGCTCTGCTTTCGGCTACTGTTTCCCGTAAATGGTTGGCGCGGCTCGCTTCGCGCTATGGAAAATCATGTATAATACCTTACTTTCAATTAAGCTCTTCAGTTCGCGCGGCGAGCTCTGCTTTCGGCTACTGTTTCCCGTAAATGGTTGGCGTGGCTCACTTCGCGCTATGGAAAATCATGTATAATACCTTACTTTCAATTAAGCTCTTCCGTTCGCGCGGCCAGCTCTGCTTTGGGCTACTGTTTCCCGTAAATGGTTGGCGCGGCTCGCTTCGCGGTGTGGAAAATCATGTATAATACCTTACTTTCAATTAAGCTCTTCCGTTCGCGCGGCCAGCTCTGCTTTCGGCTACTGTTTCCCGTAAATGGTTGGCGTGGCTCGCTTCGCGGTGTGGAAAATCATGTATAATACCTTACTTTCAATTAAGCTCTTCCGTTCGCGCGGCCAGCTCTGCTTTCGGCTACTGTTTCCCGTAAATGGTTGGCGTGGCTCGCTTCGCGCTATGGAAAATCATGTATAATACCTTACTTTCAATTAAGCTCTTCCGTTCGCGCGGCCAGCTCTGCTTTGGGCTACTGTTTCCCGTAAATGGTTGGCGCGGCTCGCTTCGCGCTATGGAAAATCATGTATAATACCTTACTTTCAATTAAGCTCTTCAGTTCGCGCGGCGAGATCTGCTTTGGGCTACTGTTTCCCGTAAATGGTTGGCGTGGCTCGCTTCGCGCTATGGAAAATCATGTATAATACCTTACTTTCAATTAAGCTCTTCCGTTCGCGCGGCCAGCTCTGCTTTCGGCTACTGTTTCCCGTAAATGGTTGGCGTGGCTCGCTTCGCGGTGTGGAAAATCATGTATAATACCTTACTTTCAATTAAGCTCTTCCGTTCGCGCGGCCAGCTCTGCTTTCGGCTACTGTTTCCCGTAAATGGTTGGCGTGGCTCGCTTCGCGGTGTGGAAAATCATGTATAATACCTTACTTTCAATTAAGCTCTTCCGTTCGCGCGGCCAGCTCTGCTTTCGGCTACTGTTTCCCGTAAATGGTTGGCGTGGCTCGCTTCGCGCTATGGAAAATCATGTATAATACCTTACTTTCAATTAAGCTCTTCCGTTCGCGCGGCCAGCTCTGCTTTCGGCTACTGTTTCCCGTAAATGGTTGGCGTGGCTCGCTTCGCGCTATGGAAAATCATGTATAATACCTTACTTTCAATTAAGCTCTTCCGTTCGCGCGGCCAGCTCTGCTTTCGGCTACTGTTTCCCGTAAATGGTTGGCGTGGCTCGCTTCGCGCTATGGAAAATCATGTATAATACCTTACTTTCAATTAAGCTCTTCCGTTCGCGCGGCCAGCTCTGCTTTCGGCTACTGTTTCCCGTAAATGGTTGGCGTGGCTCGCTTCGCGGTGTGGAAAATCATGTATAATACCTTACTTTCAATTAAGCTCTTCCGTTCGCGCGGCCAGCTCTGCTTTGGGCTACTGTTTCCCGTAAATGGTTGGCGCGGCTCGCTTCGCGCTATGGAAAATCATGTATAATACCTTACTTTCAATTAAGCTCTTCAGTTCGCGCGGCGAGCTCTGCTTTGGGCTATTGTTTCCCGTAAATGGTTGGCGTGGCTCGCTTCGCGCTATGGAAAATCATGTATAATACCTTACTTTCAATTAAGCTCTTCCGTTCGCGCGGCCAGCTCTGCTTTCGGCTACTGTTTCCCGTAAATGGTTGGCGTGGCTCGCTTCGCGCTATGGAAAATCATGTATAATACCTTACTTTCAATTAAGCTCTTCCGCTCGCGCGGCCAGCTCTGCTTTGGGCTACTGTTTCCCGTAAATGGTTGGCGCGGCTCGCTTCGCGCTATGGAAAATCATGTATAATACCTTACTTTCGATTAAGCTCTTCCGTTCGCGCGGCCAGCTCTGCTTTGGGCTACTGTTTCCCGTAAATGGTTGGCGCGGCTCGCTTCGCGGTGGGGAAAATCATGTATAATACCTTACTTTCAATTAAGCTCTTCAGTTCGCGCGGCGAGCTCTGCTTTGGGCTACTGTTTCCCGTAAATGGTTGGCGTGGCTCGCTTCGCGGTGTGGAAAATCATGTATAATACCTTACTTTCAATTAAGCTCTTCAGTTCGCGTGGCGAGCTCTGCTTTGGGCTACTGTTTCCCGTAATGGTTGGCGTGGCTCGCTTCGCGGTATGGAAAATCATGTATAATACCTTACTTTCAATTAAGCTCTTCCGTTCGCGTGGCCAGCTCTGCTTTGGGCTACTGTTTCCCGTAAATGGTTGGCGTGGCTCGCTTCGCGCTATGAAAAATCATGTATAATACCTTACTTTCAATTAAGCTCTTCCGTTCGCGCGGCCACCTCTGCTTTCGGGCTACTGTTTCCCGTAAATGGTTGGCGCGGCTCGCTTCGCGGTATGGAAAATCATGTATAATACCTTACTTTCAATTAAGCTCTTCCGTTCGCGCGGCCAGCTCTGCTTTCGGCTACTGTTTCCCGTAAATGGTTGGCGTGGCTCGCTTCGCGCTATGGAAAATCATGTATAATACCTTACTTTCAATTAAGCTCTGCCGTTCGCGCGGCCAGCTCTGCTTTGGGCTACTGTTTCCCGTAAATGGTTGGCGCGGCTCGCTTCGCGCTATGGAAAATCATGTATAATACCTTACTTTCAATTAAGCTCTTCCGTTCGCGCGGCGAGCTCTGCTTTGGGCTACTGTTTCCCGTAAATGGTTGGCGTGGCTCGCTTCGCGCTATGAAAAATCATGTATAATACCTTACTTTCAATTAAGCTCTTCCGTTCGCGCGGCCAGCTCTGCTTTCGGCTACTGTTTCCCGTAAATGGTTGGCGCGGCTCGCTTCGCGGTATGGAAAATCATGTATAATACCTTACTTTCAATTAAGCTCTTCCGTTCGCGCGGCCAGCTCTGCTTTCGGCTACTGTTTCCCGTAAATGGTTGGCGAGGCTCGCTTCGCGCTATGGAAAATCATGTATAATACCTTACTTTCAATTAAGCTCTTCCGTTCGCGCGGCCAGCTCTGCTTTGGGCTACTGTTTCCCGTAAATGGTTGGCGCGGCTCGCTTCGCGCTATGGAAAATCATGTATAATACCTTACTTTCAATTAAGCTCTTCCGTTCGCGCGGCCAGCTCTGCTTTGGGCTACTGTTTCCCGTAAATGGTTGGCGTGGCTCGCTTCGCGCTAAGGAAAATCATGTATAATACCTTACTTTCAATTAAGCTCTTCCGTTCGCGCGGCCAGCTCTGCTTTCGGCTACTGTTTCCCGTAAATGGTTGGCGTGGCTCGCTTCGCGCTATGGAAAATCATGTATAATACCTTACTTTCAATTAAGCTCTTCCGTTCGCGCGGCCAGCTCTGCTTTCGACTACTGTTTCCCGTAAATGGTTGGCGTGGCTCGCTTCGCGCTATGGAAAATCATGTATAATACCTTACTTTCAATTAAGCTCTTCCGTTCGCGCGGCCAGCTCTGCTTTGGGCTACTGTTTCCCGTAAATGGTTGGCGTGGCTCGCTTCGCGCTATGGAAAATCATGTATAATACCTTACTTTCAATTAAGCTCTTCAGTTCGCGCAGCCAGCTCTGCTTTCGGCTACTGTTTCCCGTAAATGGTTGGCGCGGCTCGCTTCGCGGTATGGAAAATCATGTATAATACCTTACTTTCAATTAAGCTCTTCAGTTCGCGCGGCCAGCTCTGCTCTGGGCTACTGTTTCCCGTAAATGGTTGGCGCGGCTCGCTTCGCGCTATGGAAAATCATGTATAATACCTTACTTTCAATTAAGCTCTTCAGTTCGCGCGGCCAGCTCTGCTTTCGGCTACTGTTATCCGTAAAATGTTGGCACGGCTCGCTTCGCGCTATGGAAAATCATGTATAATACCTTACTTTCAATTAAGCTCTTCAGTTCGCGCGGCGAGCTCTGCTTTGGGCTACTGTTTCCCGTAAATGGTTGGCGTGGCTCGCTTCGCGCTATGGAAAATCATGTATAATACCTTACTTTCAATTAAGCTCTTCCGTTCGCGCGGCCAGCTCTGCTTTGGGCTACTGTTTCCCGTAAATGGTTGGCGCGGCTCGCTTCGCGCTATGGAAAATCATGTATAATACCTTACTTTCAATTAAGCTCTTCCGTTCGCGCGGCCAGCTCTGCTTTGGGCTATTGTTTCCCGTAAATGGTTGGCGCGGCTCGCTTCGCGGTATGGAAAATCATGTATAATACCTTACTTTCAATTAAGCTCTTCAGTTCGCGCGGCGAGCTCTGCTTTGGGCTACTGTTTTCCGTAAATGGTTGGCGTGGCTCGCTTCGCGCTATGGAAAATCATGTATAATACCTTACTTTCAATTAAGCTCTTCCGTTCGCGCGGCGAGCTCTGCTTTCGGCTACTGTTTCCCGTAAATGGTTGGCGTGGCTCGCTTCGCGCTATGGAAAATCATGTATAATACCTTACTTTCAATTAAGCTCTTCCGTTCGCGCGGCCAGCTCTGCTTTCGGCTACTGTTTCCCGTAAATGGTTGGCGCGGCTCGCTTCGCGGTATGGAAAATCATGTATAATACCTTACTTTCAATTAAGCTCTTCCGTTCGCGCGGCCAGCTCTGCTTTGGGCTACTGTATCCCGTAAATGGTTGGCGTGGCTCGCTTCGCGCTATGGAAAATCATGTATAATACCTTACTTTCAATTAAGCTCTTCAGTTCGCGCAGCCAGCTCTGCTTTCGGCTACTGTTTCCCGTAAATGGTTGGCGCGGCTCGCTTCGCGGTATGGAAAATCATGTATAATACCTTACTTTCAATTAAGCTCTTCAGTTCGCGCGGCCAGCTCTGCTCTGGGCTACTGTTTCCCGTAAATGGTTGGCGCGGCTCGCTTCGCGCTATGGAAAATCATGTATAATACCTTACCTTCAATTAAGCTCTTCAGTTCGCGCGGCCAGCTCTGCTTTCGGCTACTGTTTCCCGTAAAATGTTGGCACGGCTCGCTTCGTGCTATGGAAAATCATGTATAATAGCTTACTTTCAATTAAGCTCTTCAGTTCGCGCGGCGAGCTCTGCTTTGGGCTACTGTTTCCCGTAAATGGTTGGCGTGGCTCGCTTCGCGCTATGGAAAATCATGTATAATACCTTACTTTCAATTAAGCTCTTCCGTTCGCGCTGCCAGCTCTGCTTTGGGCTACTGTTTCCCATAAATGGTTGGCGCGGCTCGCTTCGCGCTATGGAAAATCATGTATAATACCTTACTTTCAATTAAGCTCTTCCGTTCGCGCGGCCAGCTCTGCTTTCGGCTACTGTTTCCCGTAAATGGTTGGCGCGGCTCGCTTCGCGCTATGGAAAATCATGTATAATACCTTACTTTCAATTAAGCTCTTCCGTTCGCGCGGCCAGCTCTGCTTTCGGCTACTGTTTCCCGTAAATGGTTGGCGCGGCTCGCTTCGCGGTATGGAAAATCATGTATAATACCCTACTTTCAATTAAGCTCTTCAGTTCGCGCGGCGAGCTCTGCTTTGGGCTACTGTTTTCCGTAAATGGTTGGCGTGGCTCGCTTCGCGCCATGGAAAATCATGTATAATACCTTACTTTCAATTAAGCTCTTCCGTTCGTGCGGCGAGCTCTGCTTTCGGCTACTGTTTCCCGTAAATGGTTGGCGTGGCTCGCTTCGCGCTATGGAAAATCATGTATAATACCTTACTTTCAATTAAGCTCTTCCGTTCGCGCGGCCAGCTCTGCTTTCGGCTACTGTTTCCCGTAAATGGTTGGCATGGCTCGCTTCGCGCTATGGAAAATCATGTATAATACCTTACTTTCAATTAAGCTCTTCCGTTCGCGCGGCCAGCTCTGCTTTCGGCTACTGTTTCCCGTAAATGGTTGGCGTGGCTCGCTTCGCGCTATGGAAAATCATGTATAATACCTTACTTTCAATTAAGCTCTTCAGTTCGCGCAGCCAGCTCTGCTTTCGGCTACTGTTTCCCGTAAATGGTTGGCGCGGCTCGCTTCGCGGTATGGAAAATCATGTATAATACCTTACTTTCAATTAAGCTCTTCAGTTCGCGCGGCCAGCTCTGCTCTGGGCTACTGTTTCCCGTAAATGGTTGGCGCGGCTCGCTTCGCGCTATGGGAAATCATGTATAATACCTTACTTTCAATTAAGCTCTTCAGTTCGCGCGGCCAGCTCTGCTTTCGGCTACTGTTATCCGTAAAATGTTGGCACGGCTCGCTTCGCGCTATGGAAAATCATGTATAATACCTTACTTTCAATTAAGCTCTTCAGTTCGCGCGGCCAGCTCTGCTTTGGGCTACTGTTTCCCGTAAATGGTTGGCGCGGCTCGCTTCGCGCTATGGAAAATCTTGTATAATACCTTACTTTCAATTAAGCTCTTCCGTTCGCGCGGCCAGCTCTGCTTTCGGCTACTGTTTCCCGTAAATGGTTGGCGTGGCTCGCTTCGCGCTATGGAAAATCATGTATAATACCTTACTTTCAATTAAGCTCTTCAGTTCGCGCGGCCAGCTCTGCTTTCGGCTACTGTTTCCCGTAAATGGTTGGCGCGGCTCGCTTCGCGGTATGGAAAATCATGTATTATACCTTACTTTCAATTAAGCTTTTCAGTTCGCGCGGCCAGCTCTGCTTTGGGCTACTGTTTCCCGTAAATGGTTGGCGCGGCTCGCTTCGCGCTATGGAAAATCATGTATAATACCTTACTTTCAATTAAGCTCTTCAGTTCGCGCGGCCAGCTCTGCTTTCGGCTACTGTTTCCCGTAAAATGTTGGCACGGCTCGCTTCGCGCTATGGAAAATCATGTATAATACCTTACTTTCAATTAAGCTCTTCAGTTCGCGCGGCCAGCTCTGCTTAGGGCTACTGTTTCCCGTAAATGGTTGGCGCGGCTCGCTTCGCGCTATGGAAAATCATGTATAATACCTTACTTTCAATTAAGCTCTTCCGTTCGCGCGGCCAGCTCTGCTTTCGGCTACTGTTTCCCGTAAATGGTTGGCGCGGCTCGCTTCGCGCTATGGAAAATCATGTATAATACCTTACTTTCAATTAAGCTCTTCCGTTCGCGCGGCCACCTCTGCTTGCTACTGTTTCCCGTAAATGGTTGGCGTGGCTCGCTTCGCGGTATGGAAAATCATGTATAATACCTTACTTTCAATTAAGCTCTTCCGTTCGCGCGGCCAGCTCCGCTTTCGGCTACTGTTTCCCGTAAATGGTTGGCGCGGCTCGCTTCGCGCTATGGAAAATCATGTATAATACCTTACTTTCAATTAAGCTCTTCAGTTCGCGCGGCCAGCTCTGCTTTGGGCTACTGTTTCCCGTAAATGGTTGGCGCGGCTCGCTTCGCGCTATGGAAAATCATGTATAATACCTTACTTTCAATTAAGCTCTTCCGTTCGCGCGGCCAGCTCTGCTTTCGGCTACTGTTTCCCGTAAATGGTTGGCGCGGCTCGCTTCGCGCTATGGAAAATCATGTATAATACCTTACTTTCAATTAAGCTCTTCAGTTTGCGCGGCCAGCTCTGCTTTCGGCTACTGTTTCCCGTAAATGGTTGGCGTGGCTCGCTTCGCGGTATGGAAAATCATGTATAATACCTTACTTTCAATTAAGCTCTTCCGTTCGCGCGGCCAGCTCTGCTTTCGGCTACTGTTTCCCGTAAATGGTCGGCGCGGCTCGCTTCGCACTATGGAAAATCATGTATAATACCTTACTTTCAATTAAGCTCTTCCGTTCGCGCGGCCAGCTCTGCTTTGGGCTACTGTTTCCCGTAAATGGTTGGCGTGGCTCGCTTCGCGGTATGGAAAATCATGTATAATACCTTACTTTCAATTAAGCTCTTCCGTTCGCGCGGCCAGCTCTGCTTTCGGCTACTGTTTCCCGTAAATGGTTGGCGTGGCTCGCTTCGCGGTATGGAAAATCATGTATAATACCTTACTTTCAATTAAGCTCTTCCGTTCGCGCGGCCAGCTCTGCTTTGGGCTACTGTTTCCCGTAAATGGTTGGCGCGGCTCGCTTCGCGCTATGGAAAATCATGTATAATACCTTACTTTCAATTAAGCTCTTCCGTTCGCGCGGCCAGCTCTGCTTTCGGCTACTGTTTCCCGTAAATGGTCGGCGCGGCTCGCTTCGCGCTATGGAAAATCATGTATAATACCTTACTTTCAATTAAGCTCTTCAGTTCGCGCGGCCAGCTCTGCTCTGGGCTACTGTTTCCCGTAAATGGTTGGCGCGGCTCGCTTCGCGCTATGGAAAATCATGTATAATACCTTACCTTCAATTAAGCTCTTCAGTTCGCGCGGCCAGCTCTGCTTTCGGCTACTGTTTCCCGTAAAATGTTGGCACGGCTCGCTTCGTGCTATGGAAAATCATGTATAATAGCTTACTTTCAATTAAGCTCTTCAGTTCGCGCGGCGAGCTCTGCTTTGGGCTACTGTTTCCCGTAAATGGTTGGCGTGGCTCGCTTCGCGCTATGGAAAATCATGTATAATACCTTACTTTCAATTAAGCTCTTCCGTTCGCGCGGCCAGCTCTGCTTTCGGCTACTGTTTCCCGTAAATGGTTGGCGCGGCTCGCTTCGCGCTATGGAAAATCATGTATAATACCTTACTTTCAATTAAGCTCTTCCGTTCGCGCGGCCACCTCTGCTTGCTACTGTTTCCCGTAAATGGTTGGCGTGGCTCGCTTCGCGGTATGGAAAATCATGTATAATACCTTACTTTCAATTAAGCTCTTCCGTTCGCGCGGCCAGCTCCGCTTTCGGCTACTGTTTCCCGTAAATGGTTGGCGCGGCTCGCTTCGCGCTATGGAAAATCATGTATAATACCTTACTTTCAATTAAGCTCTTCCGTTCGCGCGGCCAGCTCTGCTTTCGGCTACTGTTTCCCGTAAATGGTTGGCGCGGCTCGCTTCGCGCTATGGAAAATCATGTATAATACCTTACTTTCAATTAAGCTCTTCAGTTTGCGCGGCCAGCTCTGCTTTCGGCTACTGTTTCCCGTAAATGGTTGGCGTGGCTCGCTTCGCGGTATGGAAAATCATGTATAATACCTTACTTTCAATTAAGCTCTTCCGTTCGCGCGGCCAGCTCTGCTTTCGGCTACTGTTTCCCGTAAATGGTCGGCGCGGCTCGCTTCGCACTATGGAAAATCATGTATAATACCTTACTTTCAATTAAGCTCTTCCGTTCGCGCGGCCAGCTCTGCTTTGGGCTACTGTTTCCCGTAAATGGTTGGCGTGGCTCGCTTCGCGGTATGGAAAATCATGTATAATACCTTACTTTCAATTAAGCTCTTCCGTTCGCGCGGCCAGCTCTGCTTTCGGCTACTGTTTCCCGTAAATGGTTGGCGTGGCTCGCTTCGCGGTATGGAAAATCATGTATAATACCTTACTTTCAATTAAGCTCTTCCGTTCGCGCGGCCAGCTCTGCTTTGGGCTACTGTTTCCCGTAAATGGTTGGCGCGGCTCGCTTCGCGCTATGGAAAATCATGTATAATACCTTACTTTCAATTAAGCTCTTCCGTTCGCGCGGCCAGCTCTGCTTTCGGCTACTGTTTCCCGTAAATGGTCGGCGCGGCTCGCTTCGCGCTATGGAAAATCATGTATAATACCTTACTTTCAATTAAGCTCTTCAGTTCGCGCGGCCAGCTCTGCTCTGGGCTACTGTTTCCCGTAAATGGTTGGCGCGGCTCGCTTCGCGCTATGGAAAATCATGTATAATACCTTACCTTCAATTAAGCTCTTCAGTTCGCGCGGCCAGCTCTGCTTTCGGCTACTGTTTCCCGTAAAATGTTGGCACGGCTCGCTTCGTGCTATGGAAAATCATGTATAATAGCTTACTTTCAATTAAGCTCTTCAGTTCGCGCGGCGAGCTCTGCTTTGGGCTACTGTTTCCCGTAAATGGTTGGCGTGGCTCGCTTCGCGCTATGGAAAATCATGTATAATACCTTACTTTCAATTAAGCTCTTCCGTTCGCGCGGCCAGCTCTGCTTTGGGCTACTGTTTCCCATAAATGGTTGGCGCGGCTCGCTTCGCGCTATGGAAAATCATGTATAATACCTTACTTTCAATTAAGCTCTTCCGTTCGCGCGGCCAGCTCTGCTTTCGGCTACTGTTTCCCGTAAATGGTTGGCGCGGCTCGCTTCGCGCTATGGAAAATCATGTATAATACCTTACTTTCAATTAAGCTCTTCCGTTCGCGCGGCCAGCTCTGCTTTCGGCTACTGTTTCCCGTAAATGGTTGGCGCGGCTCGCTTCGCGGTATGGAAAATCATGTATAATACCCTACTTTCAATTAAGCTCTTCAGTTCGCGCGGCGAGCTCTGCTTTGGGCTACTGTTTTCCGTAAATGGTTGGCGTGGCTCGCTTCGCGCCATGGAAAATCATGTATAATACCTTACTTTCAATTAAGCTCTTCCGTTCGTGCGGCGAGCTCTGCTTTCGGCTACTGTTTCCCGTAAATGGTTGGCGTGGCTCGCTTCGCGCTATGGAAAATCATGTATAATACCTTACTTTCAATTAAGCTCTTCCGTTCGCGCGGCCAGCTCTGCTTTCGGCTACTGTTTCCCGTAAATGGTTGGCGTGGCTCGCTTCGCGCTATGGAAAATCATGTATAATACCTTACTTTCAATTAAGCTCTTCCGTTCGCGCGGCCAGCTCTGCTTTCGGCTACTGTTTCCCGTAAATGGTTGGCGTGGCTCGCTTCGCGCTATGGAAAATCATGTATAATACCTTACTTTCAATTAAGCTCTTCAGTTCGCGCAGCCAGCTCTGCTTTCGGCTACTGTTTCCCGTAAATGGTTGGCGCGGCTCGCTTCGCGGTATGGAAAATCATGTATAATACCTTACTTTCAATTAAGCTCTTCAGTTCGCGCGGCCAGCTCTGCTCTGGGCTACTGTTTCCCGTAAATGGTTGGCGCGGCTCGCTTCGCGCTATGGGAAATCATGTATAATACCTTACTTTCAATTAAGCTCTTCAGTTCGCGCGGCCAGCTCTGCTTTCGGCTACTGTTATCCGTAAAATGTTGGCACGGCTCGCTTCGCGCTATGGAAAATCATGTATAATACCTTACTTTCAATTAAGCTCTTCAGTTCGCGCGGCGAGCTCTGCTTTGGGCTACTGTTTCCCGTAAATGGTTGGCGTGGCTCGCTTCGCGCTATGGAAAATCATGTATAATACCTTACTTTCAATTAAGCTCTTCCGTTCGCGCGGCCAGCTCTGCTTTGGGCTACTGTTTCCCGTAAATGGTTGGCGCGGCTCGCTTCGCGCTATGGAAAATCATGTATAATACCTTACTTTCAATTAAGCTCTTCCGTTCGCGCGGCCAGCTCTGCTTTGGGCTATTGTTTCCCGTAAATGGTTGGCGCGGCTCGCTTCGCGGTATGGAAAATCATGTATAATACCTTACTTTCAATTAAGCTCTTCAGTTCGCGCGGCGAGCTCTGCTTTGGGCTACTGTTTTCCGTAAATGGTTGGCGTGGCTCGCTTCGCGCTATGGAAAATCATGTATAATACCTTACTTTCAATTAAGCTCTTCCGTTCGCGCGGCGAGCTCTGCTTTCGGCTACTGTTTCCCGTAAATGGTTGGCGTGGTTCGCTTCGCGCTATGGAAAATCATGTATAATACCTTACTTTCAATTAAGCTCTTCCGTTCGCGCGGCCAGCTCTGCTTTCGGCTACTGTTTCCCGTAAATGGTTGGCGTGGCTCGCTTCGCGCTATGGAAAATCATGTATAATACCTTACTTTCAATTAAGCTCCTCAGTTCGCGCGGCCAGCTCTGCTTTCGGCTACTGTTTCCCGTAAATGGTTGGCGCGGCTCGCTTCGCGGTATGGAAAATCATGTATAATACCTTACTTTCAATTAAGCTCTTCCGTTCGCGCGGCCAGCTCTGCTTTGGGCTACTGTATCCCGTAAATGGTTGGCGTGGCTCGCTTCGCGCTATGGAAAATCATGTATAATACCTTACTTTCAATTAAGCTCTTCAGTTCGCGCAGCCAGCTCTGCTTTCGGCTACTGTTTCCCGTAAATGGTTGGCGCGGCTCGCTTCGCGGTATGGAAAATCATGTATAATACCTTACTTTCAATTAAGCTCTTCAGTTCGCGCGGCCAGCTCTGCTCTGGGCTACTGTTTCCCGTAAATGGTTGGCGCGGCTCGCTTCGCGCTATGGAAAATCATGTATAATACCTTACCTTCAATTAAGCTCTTCAGTTCGCGCGGCCAGCTCTGCTTTCGGCTACTGTTTCCCGTAAAATGTTGGCACGGCTCGCTTCGCGCTATGGAAAATCATGTATAATAGCTTACTTTCAATTAAGCTCTTCAGTTCGCGCGGCGAGCTCTGCTTTGGGCTACTGTTTCCCGTAAATGGTTGGCGTGGCTCGCTTCGCGCTATGGAAATCATGTATAATACCTTACTTTCAATTAAGCTCTTCCGTTCGCGCGGCCAGCTCTGCTTTGGGCTACTGTTTCCCGTAAATGGTTGGCGCGGCTCGCTTCGCGCTATGGAAAATCATGTATAATACCTTACTTTCAATTAAGCTCTTCCGTTCGCGCGGCCAGCTCTGCTTTGGGCTACTGTTTCCCGTAAATGGTTGGCGCGGCTCGCTTCGCGGTATGGAAAATCATGTATAATACCTTACTTTCAATTAAGCTCTTCAGTTCGTGCGGCGAGCTCTGCTTTGGGCTACTGTTTTCCGTAAATGGTTGGCGTGGCTCGCTTCGCGCTATGGAAAATCATGTATAATACCTTACTTTCAATTAAGCTCTTCCGTTCGTGCGGCGAGCTCTGCTTTCGGCTACTGTTTCCCGTAAATGGTTGGCGTGGCTCGCTTCGCGCTATGGAAAATCATGTATAATACCTTACTTTCAATTAAGCTCTTCCGTTCGCGCGGCCAGCTCTGCTTTCGGCTACTGTTTCCCGTAAATGGTTGGCGTGGCTCGCTTCGCGCTATGGAAAATCATGTATAATACCTTACTTTCAATTAAGCTCTTCAGTTCGCGCGGCCAGCTCTGCTTTCGGCTACTGTTTCCCGTAAATGGTTGGCGCGGCTCGCTTCGCGGTATGGAAAATCATGTATAATACCTTACTTTCAATTAAGCTCTTCAGTTCGCGCGGCCAGCTCTGCTTTGGGCTACTGTTTCCCGTAAATGGTTGGCGCGGCTCGCTTCGCGCTATGGAAAATCATGTATAATACGTTACTTTCAATTAAGCTCTTCAGTTCGCGCGGCCAGCTCTGCTTTCGGCTACTGTTTCCCGTAAATGGTTGGCACGGCTCGCTTCGCGCTATGGAAAATCATGTATAATACCTTACTTTCAATTAAGCTCTTCAGTTCGCGCGGCCAGCTCTGCTTTGGGCTACTGTTTCCCGTAAATGGTTGGCGTGGCTCGCTTCGCGCTATGGAAAATCATGTATAATACCTTACTTTCAATTAAGCTCTTCCGTTCGCGCGGCCAGCTCTGCTTTCGGCTACTGTTTCCCGTAAATGGTTGGCACGGCTCGCTTCGCGCTATGGAAAATCATGTATAATACCTTACTTTCAATTAAGCTCTTCAGTTCGCGCGGCCAGCTCTGCATTCGGCTACTGTTTCCCGTAAATGGTTGGCACGGCTCGCTTCGCGCTATGGAAAATCATGTATAATACCTTACTTTCAATTAAGCTCTTCAGTTCGCGCGGCCAGCTCTGCTTTCGGCTACTGTTTCCCGTAAATGGTTGGCGCGGCTCGCTTCGCGCTATGGAAAATCATGTATAATACCTTACTTTCAATTAAGCTCTTCAGTTCGCGCGGCCAGCTCTGCTTTCGGCTACTGTTTCCCGTAAATGGTTGGCGCGGCTCGCTTCGCGCTATGGAAAATCATGTATAATACCTTACTTTCAATTAAGCTCTTCCGTTCGCGCGGCCAGCTCTGCTTTCGGCTACTGTTTCCCGTAAATGGTTGGCGCGGCTCGCTTCGCGCTATGGAAAATCATGTATAATACCTTACTTTCAATTAAGCTCTTCAGTTTGCGCGGCCAGCTCTGCTTTCGGCTACTGTTTCCCGTAAATGGTTGGCGTGGCTCGCTTCGCGGTATGGAAAATCATGTATAATACCTTACTTTCAATTAAGCTCTTCCGTTCGCGCGGCCAGCTCTGCTTTCGGCTACTGTTTCCCGTAAATGGTCGGCGCGGCTCGCTTCGCACTATGGAAAATCATGTATAATACCTTACTTTCAATTAAGCTCTTCCGTTCGCGCGGCCAGCTCTGCTTTGGGCTACTGTTTCCCGTAAATGGTTGGCGTGGCTCGCTTCGCGGTATGGAAAATCATGTATAATACCTTACTTTCAATTAAGCTCTTCCGTTCGCGCGGCCAGCTCTGCTTTCGGCTACTGTTTCCCGTAAATGGTTGGCGTGGCTCGCTTCGCGGTATGGAAAATCATGTATAATACCTTACTTTCAATTAAGCTCTTCCGTTCGCGCGGCCAGCTCTGCTTTGGGCTACTGTTTCCCGTAAATGGTTGGCGCGGCTCGCTTCGCGCTATGGAAAATCATGTATAATACCTTACTTTCAATTAAGCTCTTCCGTTCGCGCGGCCAGCTCTGCTTTCGGCTACTGTTTCCCGTAAATGGTCGGCGCGGCTCGCTTCGCGCTATGGAAAATCATGTATAATACCTTACTTTCAATTAAGCTCTTCAGTTCGCGCGGCCAGCTCTGCTCTGGGCTACTGTTTCCCGTAAATGGTTGGCGCGGCTCGCTTCGCGCTATGGAAAATCATGTATAATACCTTACCTTCAATTAAGCTCTTCAGTTCGCGCGGCCAGCTCTGCTTTCGGCTACTGTTTCCCGTAAAATGTTGGCACGGCTCGCTTCGTGCTATGGAAAATCATGTATAATAGCTTACTTTCAATTAAGCTCTTCAGTTCGCGCGGCGAGCTCTGCTTTGGGCTACTGTTTCCCGTAAATGGTTGGCGTGGCTCGCTTCGCGCTATGGAAAATCATGTATAATACCTTACTTTCAATTAAGCTCTTCCGTTCGCGCGGCCAGCTCTGCTTTGGGCTACTGTTTCCCATAAATGGTTGGCGCGGCTCGCTTCGCGCTATGGAAAATCATGTATAATACCTTACTTTCAATTAAGCTCTTCCGTTCGCGCGGCCAGCTCTGCTTTCGGCTACTGTTTCCCGTAAATGGTTGGCGCGGCTCGCTTCGCGCTATGGAAAATCATGTATAATACCTTACTTTCAATTAAGCTCTTCCGTTCGCGCGGCCAGCTCTGCTTTCGGCTACTGTTTCCCGTAAATGGTTGGCGCGGCTCGCTTCGCGGTATGGAAAATCATGTATAATACCCTACTTTCAATTAAGCTCTTCAGTTCGCGCGGCGAGCTCTGCTTTGGGCTACTGTTTTCCGTAAATGGTTGGCGTGGCTCGCTTCGCGCCATGGAAAATCATGTATAATACCTTACTTTCAATTAAGCTCTTCCGTTCGTGCGGCGAGCTCTGCTTTCGGCTACTGTTTCCCGTAAATGGTTGGCGTGGCTCGCTTCGCGCTATGGAAAATCATGTATAATACCTTACTTTCAATTAAGCTCTTCCGTTCGCGCGGCCAGCTCTGCTTTCGGCTACTGTTTCCCGTAAATGGTTGGCGTGGCTCGCTTCGCGCTATGGAAAATCATGTATAATACCTTACTTTCAATTAAGCTCTTCCGTTCGCGCGGCCAGCTCTGCTTTCGGCTACTGTTTCCCGTAAATGGTTGGCGTGGCTCGCTTCGCGCTATGGAAAATCATGTATAATACCTTACTTTCAATTAAGCTCTTCAGTTCGCGCAGCCAGCTCTGCTTTCGGCTACTGTTTCCCGTAAATGGTTGGCGCGGCTCGCTTCGCGGTATGGAAAATCATGTATAATACCTTACTTTCAATTAAGCTCTTCAGTTCGCGCGGCCAGCTCTGCTCTGGGCTACTGTTTCCCGTAAATGGTTGGCGCGGCTCGCTTCGCGCTATGGGAAATCATGTATAATACCTTACTTTCAATTAAGCTCTTCAGTTCGCGCGGCCAGCTCTGCTTTCGGCTACTGTTATCCGTAAAATGTTGGCACGGCTCGCTTCGCGCTATGGAAAATCATGTATAATACCTTACTTTCAATTAAGCTCTTCAGTTCGCGCGGCGAGCTCTGCTTTGGGCTACTGTTTCCCGTAAATGGTTGGCGTGGCTCGCTTCGCGCTATGGAAAATCATGTATAATACCTTACTTTCAATTAAGCTCTTCCGTTCGCGCGGCCAGCTCTGCTTTGGGCTACTGTTTCCCGTAAATGGTTGGCGCGGCTCGCTTCGCGCTATGGAAAATCATGTATAATACCTTACTTTCAATTAAGCTCTTCCGTTCGCGCGGCCAGCTCTGCTTTGGGCTATTGTTTCCCGTAAATGGTTGGCGCGGCTCGCTTCGCGGTATGGAAAATCATGTATAATACCTTACTTTCAATTAAGCTCTTCAGTTCGCGCGGCGAGCTCTGCTTTGGGCTACTGTTTTCCGTAAATGGTTGGCGTGGCTCGCTTCGCGCTATGGAAAATCATGTATAATACCTTACTTTCAATTAAGCTCTTCCGTTCGCGCGGCGAGCTCTGCTTTCGGCTACTGTTTCCCGTAAATGGTTGGCGTGGTTCGCTTCGCGCTATGGAAAATCATGTATAATACCTTACTTTCAATTAAGCTCTTCCGTTCGCGCGGCCAGCTCTGCTTTCGGCTACTGTTTCCCGTAAATGGTTGGCGTGGCTCGCTTCGCGCTATGGAAAATCATGTATAATACCTTACTTTCAATTAAGCTCCTCAGTTCGCGCGGCCAGCTCTGCTTTCGGCTACTGTTTCCCGTAAATGGTTGGCGCGGCTCGCTTCGCGGTATGGAAAATCATGTATAATACCTTACTTTCAATTAAGCTCTTCCGTTCGCGCGGCCAGCTCTGCTTTGGGCTACTGTATCCCGTAAATGGTTGGCGTGGCTCGCTTCGCGCTATGGAAAATCATGTATAATACCTTACTTTCAATTAAGCTCTTCAGTTCGCGCAGCCAGCTCTGCTTTCGGCTACTGTTTCCCGTAAATGGTTGGCGCGGCTCGCTTCGCGGTATGGAAAATCATGTATAATACCTTACTTTCAATTAAGCTCTTCAGTTCGCGCGGCCAGCTCTGCTCTGGGCTACTGTTTCCCGTAAATGGTTGGCGCGGCTCGCTTCGCGCTATGGAAAATCATGTATAATACCTTACCTTCAATTAAGCTCTTCAGTTCGCGCGGCCAGCTCTGCTTTCGGCTACTGTTTCCCGTAAAATGTTGGCACGGCTCGCTTCGCGCTATGGAAAATCATGTATAATAGCTTACTTTCAATTAAGCTCTTCAGTTCGCGCGGCGAGCTCTGCTTTGGGCTACTGTTTCCCGTAAATGGTTGGCGTGGCTCGCTTCGCGCTATGGAAATCATGTATAATACCTTACTTTCAATTAAGCTCTTCCGTTCGCGCGGCCAGCTCTGCTTTGGGCTACTGTTTCCCGTAAATGGTTGGCGCGGCTCGCTTCGCGCTATGGAAAATCATGTATAATACCTTACTTTCAATTAAGCTCTTCCGTTCGCGCGGCCAGCTCTGCTTTGGGCTACTGTTTCCCGTAAATGGTTGGCGCGGCTCGCTTCGCGGTATGGAAAATCATGTATAATACCTTACTTTCAATTAAGCTCTTCAGTTCGTGCGGCGAGCTCTGCTTTGGGCTACTGTTTTCCGTAAATGGTTGGCGTGGCTCGCTTCGCGCTATGGAAAATCATGTATAATACCTTACTTTCAATTAAGCTCTTCCGTTCGTGCGGCGAGCTCTGCTTTCGGCTACTGTTTCCCGTAAATGGTTGGCGTGGCTCGCTTCGCGCTATGGAAAATCATGTATAATACCTTACTTTCAATTAAGCTCTTCCGTTCGCGCGGCCAGCTCTGCTTTCGGCTACTGTTTCCCGTAAATGGTTGGCGTGGCTCGCTTCGCGCTATGGAAAATCATGTATAATACCTTACTTTCAATTAAGCTCTTCAGTTCGCGCGGCCAGCTCTGCTTTCGGCTACTGTTTCCCGTAAATGGTTGGCGCGGCTCGCTTCGCGGTATGGAAAATCATGTATAATACCTTACTTTCAATTAAGCTCTTCAGTTCGCGCGGCCAGCTCTGCTTTGGGCTACTGTTTCCCGTAAATGGTTGGCGCGGCTCGCTTCGCGCTATGGAAAATCATGTATAATACGTTACTTTCAATTAAGCTCTTCAGTTCGCGCGGCCAGCTCTGCTTTCGGCTACTGTTTCCCGTAAATGGTTGGCACGGCTCGCTTCGCGCTATGGAAAATCATGTATAATACCTTACTTTCAATTAAGCTCTTCAGTTCGCGCGGCCAGCTCTGCTTTGGGCTACTGTTTCCCGTAAATGGTTGGCGTGGCTCGCTTCGCGCTATGGAAAATCATGTATAATACCTTACTTTCAATTAAGCTCTTCCGTTCGCGCGGCCAGCTCTGCTTTCGGCTACTGTTTCCCGTAAATGGTTGGCACGGCTCGCTTCGCGCTATGGAAAATCATGTATAATACCTTACTTTCAATTAAGCTCTTCAGTTCGCGCGGCCAGCTCTGCATTCGGCTACTGTTTCCCGTAAATGGTTGGCACGGCTCGCTTCGCGCTATGGAAAATCATGTATAATACCTTACTTTCAATTAAGCTCTTCAGTTCGCGCGGCCAGCTCTGCTTTCGGCTACTGTTTCCCGTAAATGGTTGGCGCGGCTCGCTTCGCGCTATGGAAAATCATGTATAATACCTTACTTTCAATTAAGCTCTTCAGTTCGCGCGGCCAGCTCTGCTTTCGGCTACTGTTTCCCGTAAATGGTTGGCGCGGCTCGCTTCGCGCTATGGAAAATCATGTATAATACCTTACTTTCAATTAAGCTCTTCCGTTCGCGCGGCCAGCTCTGCTTTGGGCTACTGTTTCCCGTAAATGGTTGGCGCGGCTCGCTTCGCGGTATGGAAAATCATGTATAATACCTTACTTTCAATTAAGCTCTTCAGTACGCGCGGCGAGCTCTGCTTTGGGCTACTGTTTCCCGTAAATGGTTGGCGTGGCTCGCTTCGCGCTATGGAAAATCATGTATAATACCTTACTTTCAATTAAGCTCTTCCGTTCGCGCTGCCAGCTCTGCTTTCGGCTACTGTTTCCCGTAAATGGTTGGCGCGGCTCGCTTCGCGCTATGGAAAATCATGTATAATACCTTACTTTCAATTAAGCTCTTCCGTTCGCGCGGCCAGCTCTGCTTTGGGCTACTGTTTCCCGTAAATGGTTGGCGCGGCTCGCTTCGCGGTATGGAAAATCATGTATAATACCTTACTTTCAATTAAGCTCTTCAGTTCGCGCGGCGAGCTCTGCTTTGGGCTACTGTTTCCCGTAAATGGTTGGCGTGGCTCGCTTCGCGCTATGGAAAATCATGTATAATACCTTACTTTCAATTAAGCTCTTCAGTTCGCGCGGCCAGCTCTGCTTTGGGCTACTGTTTCCCGTAAATGGTTGGCGCGGCTCGCTTCGCGCTATGGAAAATCTTGTATAATACCTTACTTTCAATTAAGCTCTTCCGTTCGCGCGGCAAGCTCTGCTTTCGGCTACTGTTTCCCGTAAATGGTTGGCGTGGCTCGCTTCGCGCTATGGAAAATCATGTATAATACCTTACTTTCAATTAAGCTCTTCAGTTCGCGCGGCCAGCTCTGCTTTCGGCTACTGTTTCCCGTAAATGGTTGGCGCGGCTCGCTTCGCGGTATGGAAAATCATGTATTATACCTTACTTTCAATTAAGCTTTTCAGTTCGCGCGGCCAGCTCTGCTTTGGGCTACTGTTTCCCGTAAATGGTTGGCGCGGCTCGCTTCGCGCTATGGAAAATCATGTATAATACCTTACTTTCAATTAAGCTCTTCAGTTCGCGCGGCCAGCTCTGCTTTCGGCTACTGTTTCCCGTAAAATGTTGGCACGGCTCGCTTCGCGCTATGGAAAATCATGTATAATACCTTACTTTCAATTAAGCTCTTCAGTTCGCGCGGCCAGCTCTGCTTAGGGCTACTGTTTCCCGTAAATGGTTGGCGCGGCTCGCTTCGCGCTATGGAAAATCATGTATAATACCTTACTTTCAATTAAGCTCTTCCGTTCGCGCGGCCAGCTCTGCTTTCGGCTACTGTTTCCCGTAAATGGTTGGCGCGGCTCGCTTCGCGCTATGGAAAATCATGTATAATACCTTACTTTCAATTAAGCTCTTCCGTTCGCGCGGCCACCTCTGCTTGCTACTGTTTCCCGTAAATGGTTGGCGTGGCTCGCTTCGCGGTATGGAAAATCATGTATAATACCTTACTTTCAATTAAGCTCTTCCGTTCGCGCGGCCAGCTCTGCTTTCGGCTACTGTTTCCCGTAAATGGTTGGCGCGGCTCGCTTCGCGCTATGGAAAATCATGTATAATACCTTACTTTCAATTAAGCTCTTCAGTTCGCGCGGCCAGCTCTGCTTTGGGCTACTGTTTCCCGTAAATGGTTGGCGCGGCTCGCTTCGCGCTATGGAAAATCATGTATAATACCTTACTTTCAATTAAGCTCTTCCGTTCGCGCGGCCAGCTCTGCTTTCGGCTACTGTTTCCCGTAAATGGTTGGCGCGGCTCGCTTCGCGCTATGGAAAATCATGTATAATACCTTACTTTCAATTAAGCTCTTCAGTTTGCGCGGCCAGCTCTGCTTTCGGCTACTGTTTCCCGTAAATGGTTGGCGTGGCTCGCTTCGCGGTATGGAAAATCATGTATAATACCTTACTTTCAATTAAGCTCTTCCGTTCGCGCGGCCAGCTCTGCTTTGGGCTACTGTTTCCCGTAAATGGTTGGCGCGGCTCGCTTCGCGGTATGGAAAATCATGTATAATACCTTACTTTCAATTAAGCTCTTCAGTACGCGCGGCGAGCTCTGCTTTGGGCTACTGTTTCCCGTAAATGGTTGGCGTGGCTCGCTTCGCGCTATGGAAAATCATGTATAATACCTTACTTTCAATTAAGCTCTTCCGTTCGCGCTGCCAGCTCTGCTTTCGGCTACTGTTTCCCGTAAATGGTTGGCGCGGCTCGCTTCGCGCTATGGAAAATCATGTATAATACCTTACTTTCAATTAAGCTCTTCCGTTCGCGCGGCCAGCTCTGCTTTGGGCTACTGTTTCCCGTAAATGGTTGGCGCGGCTCGCTTCGCGGTATGGAAAATCATGTATAATACCTTACTTTCAATTAAGCTCTTCAGTTCGCGCGGCGAGCTCTGCTTTGGGCTACTGTTTCCCGTAAATGGTTGGCGTGGCTCGCTTCGCGCTATGGAAAATCATGTATAATACCTTACTTTCAATTAAGCTCTTCAGTTCGCGCGGCCAGCTCTGCTTTGGGCTACTGTTTCCCGTAAATGGTTGGCGCGGCTCGCTTCGCGCTATGGAAAATCTTGTATAATACCTTACTTTCAATTAAGCTCTTCCGTTCGCGCGGCCAGCTCTGCTTTCGGCTACTGTTTCCCGTAAATGGTTGGCGTGGCTCGCTTCGCGCTATGGAAAATCATGTATAATACCTTACTTTCAATTAAGCTCTTCAGTTCGCGCGGCCAGCTCTGCTTTCGGCTACTGTTTCCCGTAAATGGTTGGCGCGGCTCGCTTCGCGGTATGGAAAATCATGTATTATACCTTACTTTCAATTAAGCTTTTCAGTTCGCGCGGCCAGCTCTGCTTTGGGCTACTGTTTCCCGTAAATGGTTGGCGCGGCTCGCTTCGCGCTATGGAAAATCATGTATAATACCTTACTTTCAATTAAGCTCTTCAGTTCGCGCGGCCAGCTCTGCTTTCGGCTACTGTTTCCCGTAAAATGTTGGCACGGCTCGCTTCGCGCTATGGAAAATCATGTATAATACCTTACTTTCAATTAAGCTCTTCAGTTCGCGCGGCCAGCTCTGCTTAGGGCTACTGTTTCCCGTAAATGGTTGGCGCGGCTCGCTTCGCGCTATGGAAAATCATGTATAATACCTTACTTTCAATTAAGCTCTTCCGTTCGCGCGGCCAGCTCTGCTTTCGGCTACTGTTTCCCGTAAATGGTTGGCGCGGCTCGCTTCGCGCTATGGAAAATCATGTATAATACCTTACTTTCAATTAAGCTCTTCCGTTCGCGCGGCCACCTCTGCTTGCTACTGTTTCCCGTAAATGGTTGGCGTGGCTCGCTTCGCGGTATGGAAAATCATGTATAATACCTTACTTTCAATTAAGCTCTTCCGTTCGCGCGGCCAGCTCTGCTTTCGGCTACTGTTTCCCGTAAATGGTTGGCGCGGCTCGCTTCGCGCTATGGAAAATCATGTATAATACCTTACTTTCAATTAAGCTCTTCAGTTCGCGCGGCCAGCTCTGCTTTGGGCTACTGTTTCCCGTAAATGGTTGGCGCGGCTCGCTTCGCGCTATGGAAAATCATGTATAATACCTTACTTTCAATTAAGCTCTTCCGTTCGCGCGGCCAGCTCTGCTTTCGGCTACTGTTTCCCGTAAATGGTTGGCGCGGCTCGCTTCGCGCTATGGAAAATCATGTATAATACCTTACTTTCAATTAAGCTCTTCAGTTTGCGCGGCCAGCTCTGCTTTCGGCTACTGTTTCCCGTAAATGGTTGGCGTGGCTCGCTTCGCGGTATGGAAAATCATGTATAATACCTTACTTTCAATTAAGCTCTTCCGTTCGCGCGGCCAGCTCTGCTTTCGGCTACTGTTTCCCGTAAATGGTCGGCGCGGCTCGCTTCGCACTATGGAAAATCATGTATAATACCTTACTTTCAATTAAGCTCTTCCGTTCGCGCGGCCAGCTCTGCTTTGGGCTACTGTTTCCCGTAAATGGTTGGCGTGGCTCGCTTCGCGGTATGGAAAATCATGTATAATACCTTACTTTCAATTAAGCTCTTCCGTTCGCGCGGCCAGCTCTGCTTTCGGCTACTGTTTCCCGTAAATGGTTGGCGTGGCTCGCTTCGCGGTATGGAAAATCATGTATAATACCTTACTTTCAATTAAGCTCTTCCGTTCGCGCGGCCAGCTCTGCTTTGGGCTACTGTTTCCCGTAAATGGTTGGCGCGGCTCGCTTCGCGCTATGGAAAATCATGTATAATACCTTACTTTCAATTAAGCTCTTCCGTTCGCGCGGCCAGCTCTGCTTTCGGCTACTGTTTCCCGTAAATGGTCGGCGCGGCTCGCTTCGCGCTATGGAAAATCATGTATAATACCTTACTTTCAATTAAGCTCTTCAGTTCGCGCGGCCACCTCTGCTTTGGGCTACTGTTTCCCGTAAATAGTTGGCGTGGCTCGCTTCGCGGTATGGAAAATCATGTATAATACCTTACTTTCAATTAAGCTCTTCCGTTCGCGCGGCCAGCTCTGCTTTCGGCTACTGTTTCCCGTAAATGGTTGGCGTGGCTCGCTTCGCGCTATGGAAAATCATGTATAATACCTTACTTTCAATTAAGCTCTTCAGTTCGCGCGGCCAGCGCTGCTTTCGGGTACTGTTTCCCGTAAATGGTTGGCGTGGCTCGCTTCGCGCTATGGAAAATCATGTATAATACCTTACTTTCAATTAAGCTCTTCAGTTCGCGCGGCCAGCTCTGCTTTGGGCTACTGTTTCCCGTAAATAGTTGGCGTGGCTCGCTTCGCGGTATGGAAAATCATGTATAATACCTTACTTTCAATTAAGCTCTTCAGTTCGCGCGGCCAGCTCTGCTTTGGGCTACTGTTTCCCGTAAATAGTTGGCGTGGCTCGCTTCGCGGTATGGAAAATCATGTATAATACCTTACTTTCAATTAAGCTCTTCCGTTCGCGCGGCCAGCTCTGCTTTCGGCTACTGTTTCCCGTAAATGGTTGGCGTGGCTCGCTTCGCGCTATGGAAAATCATGTATAATACCTTACTTTCAATTAAGCTCTTCCGTTCGCGCGGCCAGCTCTGCTTTCGGGTACTGTTTCCCGTAAATGGTTGGCGTGGCTCGCTTCGCGCTATGGAAAATCATGTATAATACCTTACTTTCAATTAAGCTCTTCAGTTCGCGCGGCCAGCTCTGCTTTGGGCTACTGTTTCCCGTAAATAGTTGGCGTGGCTCGCTTCGCGGTATGGAAAATCATGTATAATACCTTACTTTCAATTAAGCTCTTCCGTTCGCGCGGCCAGCTCTGCTTTCGGCTACTGTTTCCCGTAAATGGTTGGCGTGGCTCGCTTCGCGCTATGGAAAATCATGTATAATACCTTACTTTCAATTAAGCTCTTCAGTTCGCGCGGCCAGCTCTGCTTTCGGCTACTGTTTCCCGTAAATGGTTGGCGCGGCTCGCTTCGCGGTATGGAAAATCATGTATAATACCTTACTTTCAATTAAGCTCTTCAGTTCGCGCGGCCAGCTCTGCTTTGGGCTACTGTTTCCCGTAAATGGTTGGCGTGGCTCGCTTCGCGCTATGGAAAATCATGTATAATACGTTACTTTCAATTAAGCTCTTCAGTTCGCGCGGCCAGCTCTGCTTTCGGCTACTGTTTCCCGTAAAATGTTGGCACGGCTCGCTTCGCGCTATGGAAAATCATGTATAATACCTTACTTTCAATTAAGCTCTTCATTTCGCGCGGCGAGCTCTGCTTTGGGCTACTATTTCCCGTAAATGGTTGGCGTGGCTCGCTTCGCGCTATGGAAAATCATGTATAATACCTTACTTTCAATTAAGCTCTTCCGTTCGCGCGGCCAGCTCTGCTTTCGGCTACTGTTTCCCGTAAATGGTTGGCGTGGCTCGCTTCGCGCTATGGAAAATCATGTATAATACCTTACTTTCAATTAAGCTCTTCCGTTCGCGCGGCCAGCTCTGCTTTCGGCTACTGTTTCCCGTAAATGGTTGGCGTGGCTCGCTTCGCGCTATGGAAAATCATGTATAATACCTTACTTTCAATTAAGCTCTTCCGTTCGCGCGGCCAGCTCTGCTTTCGGCTACTGTTTCCCGTAAATGGTTGGCACGGCTCGCTTCGCGCTATGGAAAATCATGTATAATACCTTACTTTCAATTAAGCTCTTCAGTTCGCGCGGCGAGCTCTGCTTTGGGCTACTGTTTCCCGTAAATGGTTGGCGTGGCTCGCTTCGCGCTATGGAAAATCATGTATAATACCTTACTTTCAATTAAGCTCTTCCGTTCGCGCGGCCAGCTCTGCTTTCGGCTACTGTTTCCCGTAAATGGTTGGCACGGCTCGCTTCGCGCTATGGAAAATCATGTATAATACCTTACTTTCAATTAAGCTCTTCAGTTCGCGCGGCCAGCTCTGCATTCGGCTACTGTTTCCCGTAAATGGTTGGCACGGCTCGCTTCGCGCTATGGAAAATCATGTATAATACCTTACTTTCAATTAAGCTCTTCAGTTCGCGCGGCCAGCTCTGCTTTCGGCTACTGTTTCCCGTAAATGGTTGGCGCGGCTCGCTTCGCGCTATGGAAAATCATGTATAATACCTTACTTTCAATTAAGCTCTTCAGTTCGCGCGGCCAGCTCTGCTTTCGGCTACTGTTTCCCGTAAATGGTTGGCGCGGCTCGCTTCGCGCTATGGAAAATCATGTATAATACCTTACTTTCAATTAAGCTCTTCCGTTCGCGCGGCCAGCTCTGCTTTGGGCTACTGTTTCCCGTAAATGGTTGGCGCGGCTCGCTTCGCGGTATGGAAAATCATGTATAATACCTTACTTTCAATTAAGCTCTTCAGTACGCGCGGCGAGCTCTGCTTTGGGCTACTCTTTCCCGTAAATGGTTGGCGTGGCTCGCTTCGCGCTATGGAAAATCATGTATAATACCTTACTTTCAATTAAGCTCTTCAGTTCGCGCGGCCAGCGCTGCTTTCGGGTACTGTTTCCCGTAAATGGTTGGCGTGGCTCGCTTCGCGCTATGGAAAATCATGTATAATACCTTACTTTCAATTAAGCTCTTCAGTTCGCGCGGCCAGCTCTGCTTTGGGCTACTGTTTCCCGTAAATAGTTGGCGTGGCTCGCTTCGCGGTATGGAAAATCATGTATAATACCTTACTTTCAATTAAGCTCTTCAGTTCGCGCGGCCAGCTCTGCTTTGGGCTACTGTTTCCCGTAAATAGTTGGCGTGGCTCGCTTCGCGGTATGGAAAATCATGTATAATACCTTACTTTCAATTAAGCTCTTCCGTTCGCGCGGCCAGCTCTGCTTTCGGCTACTGTTTCCCGTAAATGGTTGGCGTGGCTCGCTTCGCGCTATGGAAAATCATGTATAATACCTTACTTTCAATTAAGCTCTTCCGTTCGCGCGGCCAGCTCTGCTTTCGGGTACTGTTTCCCGTAAATGGTTGGCGTGGCTCGCTTCGCGCTATGGAAAATCATGTATAATACCTTACTTTCAATTAAGCTCTTCAGTTCGCGCGGCCAGCTCTGCTTTGGGCTACTGTTTCCCGTAAATAGTTGGCGTGGCTCGCTTCGCGGTATGGAAAATCATGTATAATACCTTACTTTCAATTAAGCTCTTCCGTTCGCGCGGCCAGCTCTGCTTTCGGCTACTGTTTCCCGTAAATGGTTGGCGTGGCTCGCTTCGCGCTATGGAAAATCATGTATAATACCTTACTTTCAATTAAGCTCTTCAGTTCGCGCGGCCAGCTCTGCTTTCGGCTACTGTTTCCCGTAAATGGTTGGCGCGGCTCGCTTCGCGGTATGGAAAATCATGTATAATACCTTACTTTCAATTAAGCTCTTCAGTTCGCGCGGCCAGCTCTGCTTTGGGCTACTGTTTCCCGTAAATGGTTGGCGTGGCTCGCTTCGCGCTATGGAAAATCATGTATAATACGTTACTTTCAATTAAGCTCTTCAGTTCGCGCGGCCAGCTCTGCTTTCGGCTACTGTTTCCCGTAAAATGTTGGCACGGCTCGCTTCGCGCTATGGAAAATCATGTATAATACCTTACTTTCAATTAAGCTCTTCATTTCGCGCGGCGAGCTCTGCTTTGGGCTACTATTTCCCGTAAATGGTTGGCGTGGCTCGCTTCGCGCTATGGAAAATCATGTATAATACCTTACTTTCAATTAAGCTCTTCCGTTCGCGCGGCCAGCTCTGCTTTCGGCTACTGTTTCCTGTAAATGGTTGGCGTGGCTCGCTTCGCGCTATGGAAAATCATGTATAATACCTTACTTTCAATTAAGCTCTTCAGTTCGCGCGGCCAGCTCTGCTTTGGGCTACTGTTTCCCGTAAATGGTTGGCGCGGCTCGCTTCGCGCTATGGAAAATCTTGTATAATACCTTACTTTCAATTAAGCTCTTCCGTTCGCGCGGCCAGCTCTGCTTTCGGCTACTGTTTCCCGTAAATGGTTGGCGTGGCTCGCTTCGCGCTATGGAAAATCATGTATAATACCTTACTTTCAATTAAGCTCTTCAGTTCGCGCGGCCAGCTCTGCTTTGGGCTACTGTTTCCCGTAAATGGTTGGCGCGGCTCGCTTCGCGGTATGGAAAATCATGTATTATACCTTACTTTCAATTAAGCTCTTCAGTTCGCGCGGCCAGCTCTGCTTTGGGCTACTGTTTCCCGTAAATGGTTGGCGCGGCTCGCTTCGCGCTATGGAAAATCATGTATAATACCTTACTTTCAATTAAGCTCTTCAGTTCGCGCGGCCAGCTCTGTTTTGGGCTACTGTTTCCCGTAAATGGTTGGCGCGGCTCGCTTCGCGCTATGGAAAATCATGTATAATACCTTACTTTCAATTAAGCTCTTCAGTTCGCGCGGCCAGCTCTGCTTTGGGCTACTGTTTCCCGTAAATGGTTGGCGCGGCTCGCTTCGCGCTATGGAAAATCATGTATAATACCTTACTTTCAATTAAGCTCTTCCGTTCGCGCGGCCAGCTCTGCTTTCGGCTACTGTTTCCCGTAAATGGTTGGCGCGGCTCGCTTCGCGCTATGGAAAATCATGTATAATACCTTACTTTCAATTAAGCTCTTCCGTTCGCGCGGCCAGCTCTGCTTTGGGCTACTGTTTCCCGTAAATGGTTGGCGCGGCTCGCTTCGCGGTATGGAAAATCATGTATAATACCTTACTTTCAATTAAGCTCTTCAGTTCGCGCGGCCAGCTCTGCTTTCGGCTACTGTTTCCCGTAAATGGTTGGCGCGGCTCGCTTCGCGCTATGGAAAATCATGTATAATACCTTACTTTCAATTAAGCTCTTCCGTTCGCGCGGCCAGCTCTGCTTTCGGCTACTGTTTCCCGTAAATGGTTGGCGTGGCTCGCTTCGCGGTATGGAAAATCATGTATAATACCTTACTTTCAATTAAGCTCTTCAGTTCGCGCGGCCAGCTCTGCTTTGGGCTACTGTTTCCCGTAAATTGTTGGCGCGGCTCGCTTCGCGCTATGGAAAATCATGTATAATACCTTACTTTCAATTAAGCTCTTCAGTTCGCGCGGCCAGCTCTGCTTTCGGCTACTGTTTCCCGTAAATGGTTGGCGTGGCTCGCTTCGCGGGATGGAAAATCATGTATAATACCTTACTTTCAATTAAGCTCTTCAGTTCGCGCGGCCAGCTCTGCTTTGGGCTACTGTTTCCCGTAAATGGTTGGCGCGGCTCGCTTCGCGCTATGGAAAATCATGTATAATACCTTACTTTCAATTAAGCTCTTCCGTTCGCGCGGCCAGCTCTGCTTTCGGCTACTGTTTCCCGTAAATGGTTGGCGCGGCTCGCTTCGCGCTATGGAAAATCATGTATAATACCTTACTTTCAATTAAGCTCTTCAGTTCGCGCGGCCAGCTCTGCTTTGGGCTACTGTTTCCCGTAAATGGTTGGCGTGGCTCGCTTCGCGCTATGGAAAATCATGTATAATACCTTACTTTCAATTAAGCTCTTCAGTTCGCGCGGCCAGCTCTGCTTTGGGCTACTGTTTCCCGTAAATGGTTGGCGTGGCTCGCTTCGCGGTATGGAAAATCATGTATAATACCTTACTTTCAATTAAGCTCTTCCGTTCGCGCGGCCAGCTCTGCTTTCGGCTACTGTTTCCCGTAAATGGTTGGCGTGGCTCGCTTCGCGGTATGGAAAATCATGTATAATACCTTACTTTCAATTAAGCTCTTCCGTTCGCGCGGCCAGCTCTGCTTTCGGCTACTGTTTCCCGTAAATGGTTGGCGTGGCTCGCTTCGCGGTATGGAAAATCATGTATAATACCTTACTTTCAATTAAGCTCTTCCGTTCGCGCGGCCAGCTCTGCTTTCGGCTACTGTTTCCCGTAAATGGTTGGCGCGGCTCGCTTCGCGCTATGGAAAATCATGTATAATACCTTACTTTCAATTAAGCTCTTCAGTTCGCGCGGCCAGCTCTGCTTTGGGCTACTGTTTCCCGTAAATGGTTGGCGTGGCTCGCTTCGCGCTATGGAAAATCATGTATAATACCTTACTTTCAATTAAGCTCTTCAGTTCGCGCGGCCAGCTCTGCTTTGGGCTACTGTTTCCCGTAAATGGTTGGCGTGGCTCGCTTCGCGGTATGGAAAATCATGTATAATACCTTACTTTCAATTAAGCTCTTCCGTTCGCGCGGCCAGCTCTGCTTTCGGCTACTGTTTCCCGTAAATGGTTGGCGTGGCTCGCTTCGCGGTATGGAAAATCATGTATAATACCTTACTTTCAATTAAGCTCTTCCGTTCGCGCGGCCAGCTCTGCTTTCGGCTACTGTTTCCCGTAAATGGTTGGCGTGGCTCGCTTCGCGGTATGGAAAATCATGTATAATACCTTACTTTCAATTAAGCTCTTCCGTTCGCGCGGCCAGCTCTGCTTTCGGCTACTGTTTCCCGTAAATGGTTGGCGCGGCTCGCTTCGCGCTATGGAAAATCATGTATAATACCTTACTTTCAATTAAGCTCTTCAGTTCGCGCGGCCAGCTCTGCTTTGGGCTACTGTTTCCCGTAAATGGTTGGCGCGGCTCGCTTCGCGCTATGGAAAATCATGTATAATACCTTACTTTCAATTAAGCTCTTCCGTTCGCGCGGCCAGCTCTGCTTTCGGCTACTGTTTCCCGTAAATGGTTGGCGCGGCTCGCTTCGCGCTATGGAAAATCATGTATAATACCTTACTTTCAATTAAGCTCTTCAGTTTGCGCGGCCAGCTCTGCTTTCGGCTACTGTTTCCCGTAAATGGTTGGCGTGGCTCGCTTCGCGGTATGGAAAATCATGTATAATACCTTACTTTCAATTAAGCTCTTCCGTTCGCGCGGCCAGCTCTGCTTTCGGCTACTGTTTCCCGTAAATGGTCGGCGCGGCTCGCTTCGCACTATGGAAAATCATGTATAATACCTTACTTTCAATTAAGCTCTTCCGTTCGCGCGGCCAGCTCTGCTTTGGGCTACTGTTTCCCGTAAATGGTTGGCGTGGCTCGCTTCGCGGTATGGAAAATCATGTATAATACCTTACTTTCAATTAAGCTCTTCCGTTCGCGCGGCCAGCTCTGCTTTCGGCTACTGTTTCCCGTAAATGGTTGGCGTGGCTCGCTTCGCGGTATGGAAAATCATGTATAATACCTTACTTTCAATTAAGCTCTTCCGTTCGCGCGGCCAGCTCTGCTTTGGGCTACTGTTTCCCGTAAATGGTTGGCGCGGCTCGCTTCGCGCTATGGAAAATCATGTATAATACCTTACTTTCAATTAAGCTCTTCCGTTCGCGCGGCCAGCTCTGCTTTCGGCTACTGTTTCCCGTAAATGGTCGGCGCGGCTCGCTTCGCACTATGGAAAATCATGTATAATACCTTACTTTCAATTAAGCTCTTCCGTTCGCGCGGCCAGCTCTGCTTTCGGGTACTGTTTCCCGTAAATGGTTGGCGTGGCTCGCTTCGCGCTATGGAAAATCATGTATAATACCTTACTTTCAATTAAGCTCTTCAGTTCGCGCGGCCAGCTCTGCTTTGGGCTACTGTTTCCCGTAAATAGTTGGCGTGGCTCGCTTCGCGGTATGGAAAATCATGTATAATACCTTACTTTCAATTAAGCTCTTCAGTTCGCGCGGCCAGCTCTGCTTTCGGCTACTGTTTCCCGTAAATGGTTGGCGCGGCTCGCTTCGCGGTATGGAAAATCATGTATAATACCTTACTTTCAATTAAGCTCTTCAGTTCGCGCGGCCAGCTCTGCTTTGGGCTACTGTTTCCCGTAAATGGTTGGCGCGGCTCGCTTCGCGCTATGGAAAATCATGTATAATACCTTACTTTCAATTAAGCTCTTCAGTTTGCGCGGCCAGCTCTGCTTTCGGCTACTGTTTCCCGTAAATGGTTGGCGCGGCTCGCTTCGCGCTATGGAAAATCATGTATAATACCTTACTTTCAATTAAGCTCTTCCGTTCGCGCGGCCAGCTCTGCTTTCGGCTACTGTTTCCCGTAAATGGTTGGCGCGGCTCGCTTCGCGCTATGGAAAATCATGTATAATACCTTACTTTCAATTAAGCTCTTCAGTTCGCGCGGCCAGCTCTGCTTTCGGCTACTGTTTCCCGTAAATGGTTGGCGCTGCTCGCTTCGCGCTATGGAAAATCATGTATAATACCTTACTTTCAATTAAGCTCTTCCGTTCGCGCGGCCAGCTCTGCTTTCGGCTACTGTTTCCCGTAAATGGTTGGCGTGGCTCGCTTCGCGCTATGGAAAATCATGTATAATACCTTACTTTCAATTAAGCTCTTCAGTTCGCGCGGCCAGCTCTGCTTTGGGCTACTGTTTCCCGTAAATAGTTGGCGTGGCTCGCTTCGCGGTATGGAAAATCATGTATAATACCTTACTTTCAATTAAGCTCTTCAGTTCGCGCGGCCAGCTCTGCTTTCGGCTACTGTTTCCCGTAAATGGTTGGCGCGGCTCGCTTCGCGGTATGGAAAATCATGTATAATACCTTACTTTCAATTAAGCTCTTCAGTTCGCGCGGCCAGCTCTGCTTTGGGCTACTGTTTCCCGTAAATGGTTGGCGCGGCTCGCTTCGCGCTATGGAAAATCATGTATAATACCTTACTTTCAATTAAGCTCTTCAGTTCGCGCGGCCAGCTCTGCTTTCGGCTACTGTTTCCCGTAAAATGTTGGCACGGCTCGCTTCGCGCTATGGAAAATCATTTATAATACCTTACTTTCAATTAAGCTCTTCAGTTCGCGCGGCCAGCTCTGCTTTCGGCTACTGTTTCCCGTAAATGGTTGGCGCGGCTCGCTTCGCGCTATGGAAAATCATGTATAATACCTTACTTTCAATTAAGCTCTTCAGTTCGCGCGGCCAGCTCTGCTTTCGGCTACTGTTTCCCGTAAATGGTTGGCGCGGCTCGCTTCGCGCTATGGAAAATCATGTATAATACCTTACTTTCAATTAAGCTCTTCCGTTCGCGCGGCCAGCTCTGCTTTCGGCTACTGTTTCCCGTAAATGGTTGGCGCGGCTCGCTTCGCGCTATGGAAAATCATGTATAATACCTTACTTTCAATTAAGCTCTTCCGTTCGCGCGGCCAGCTCTGCTTTGGGCTACTATTTCCCGTAAATGGTTGGCGCGGCTCGCTTCGCGGTATGGAAAATCATGTATAATACCTTACTTTCAATTAAGCTCTTCAGTTCGCGCGGCGAGCTCTGCTTTGGGCTACTGTTTCCCGTAAATGGTTGGCGTGGCTCGCTTCGCGCTATGGAAAATCATGTATAATACCTTACTTTCAATTAAGCTCTTCCGTTCGCGCGGCCAGCTCTGCTTTCGGCTACTGTTTCCCGTAAATGGTTGGCGTGGCTCGCTTCGCGCTATGGAAAATCATGTATAATACCTTACTTTCAATTAAGCTCTTCCGTTCGCGCGGCCAGCTCTGCTTTGGGCTACTGTTTCCCGTAAATGGTTGGCGTGGCTCGCTTCGCGCTATGGAAAATCATGTATAATACCTTACTTTCAATTAGGCTCTTCCGTTCGCGCGGCGAGCTCTGCTTTCGGCTACTGTTTCCCGTAAATGGTTGGCGTGGCTCGCTTCGCGCTATGGAAAATCATGTATAATACCTTACTTTCAATTAAGCTCTTCAGTTCGCGCGGCCAGCTCTGCTTTCGGCTACTGTTTCCCGTAAATGGTTGGCGCGGCTCGCTTCGCGGTATGGAAAATCATGTATAATACCTTACTTTCAATTAAGCTCTTCAGTTCGCGCGGCCAGCTCTGCTTTGGGCTACTGTTTCCCGCAAATGGTTGGCGCGGCTCGCTTCGCGCTATGGAAAATCATGTATAATACCTTACTTTCAATTAAGCTCTTCCGTTCGCGCGGCCAGCTCTGCTTTCGGCTACTGTTTCCCGTAAATGGTCGGCGCGGCTCGCTTCGCACTATGGAAAATCATGTATAATACCTTACTTTCAATTAAGCTCTTCCGTTCGCGCGGCCAGCTCTGCTTTCGGGTACTGTTTCCCGTAAATGGTTGGCGTGGCTCGCTTCGCGCTATGGAAAATCATGTATAATACCTTACTTTCAATTAAGCTCTTCAGTTCGCGCGGCCAGCTCTGCTTTGGGCTACTGTTTCCCGTAAATAGTTGGCGTGGCTCGCTTCGCGGTATGGAAAATCATGTATAATACCTTACTTTCAATTAAGCTCTTCAGTTCGCGCGGCCAGCTCTGCTTTCGGCTACTGTTTCCCGTAAATGGTTGGCGCGGCTCGCTTCGCGGTATGGAAAATCATGTATAATACCTTACTTTCAATTAAGCTCTTCAGTTCGCGCGGCCAGCTCTGCTTTGGGCTACTGTTTCCCGTAAATAGTTGGCGTGGCTCGCTTCGCGGTATGGAAAATCATGTATAATACCTTACTTTCAATTAAGCTCTTCAGTTCGCGCGGCCAGCTCTGCTTTCGGCTACTGTTTCCCGTAAATGGTTGGCGCGGCTCGCTTCGCGGTATGGAAAATCATGTATAATACCTTACTTTCAATTAAGCTCTTCAGTTCGCGCGGCCAGCTCTGCTTTGGGCTACTGTTTCCCGTAAATGGTTGGCGCGGCTCGCTTCGCGCTATGGAAAATCATGTATAATACCTTACTTTCAATTAAGCTCTTCAGTTTGCGCGGCCAGCTCTGCTTTCGGCTACTGTTTCCCGTAAATGGTTGGCGCGGCTCGCTTCGCGCTATGGAAAATCATGTATAATACCTTACTTTCAATTAAGCTCTTCCGTTCGCGCGGCCAGCTCTGCTTTCGGCTACTGTTTCCCGTAAATGGTTGGCGCTGCTCGCTTCGCGCTATGGAAAATCATGTATAATACCTTACTTTCAATTAAGCTCTTCCGTTTGCGCGGCCAGCTCTGCTTTCGGCTACTGTTTCCCGTAAATGGTTGGCGCGGCTCACTTCGCGCTATGGAAAATCATGTATAATACCTTACTTTCAATTAAGCTCTTCAGTTCGCGCGGCCAGCTCTGCTTTCGGCTACTGTTTCCCGTAAATGGTTGGCGCTGCTCGCTTCGCGCTATGGAAAATCATGTATAATACCTTACTTTCAATTAAGCTCTTCCGTTCGCGCGGCCAGCTCTGCTTTCGGCTACTGTTTCCCGTAAATGGTTGGCGTGGCTCGCTTCGCGCTATGGAAAATCATGTATAATACCTTACTTTCAATTAAGCTCTTCAGTTTGCGCGGCCAGCTCTGCTTTCGGCTACTGTTTCCCGTAAATGGTTGGCGCGGCTCACTTCGCGCTATGGAAAATCATGTATAATACCTTATTTTCAATTAAGCTCTTCAGTTCGCGCGGCCAGCTCTGCTGTCGGCTACTGTTTCCCGTAAATGGTTGGCGCTGCTCGCTTCGCGCTATGGAAAATCATGTATAATACCTTACTTTCAATTAAGCTCTTCCGTTCGCGCGGCCAGCTCTGCTTTCGGCTACTGTTTCCCGTAAATGGTTGGCGTGGCTCGCTTCGCGCTATGGAAAATCATGTATAATACCTTACTTTCAATTAAGCTCTTCAGTTCGCGCGGCCAGCTCTGCTTTGGGCTACTGTTTCCCGTAAATAGTTGGCGTGGCTCGCTTCGCGGTATGGAAAATCATGTATAATACCTTACTTTCAATTAAGCTCTTCAGTTCGCGCGGCCAGCTCTGCTTTCGGCTACTGTTTCCCGTAAATGGTTGGCGCGGCTCGCTTCGCGGTATGGAAAATCATGTATAATACCTTACTTTCAATTAAGCTCTTCAGTTCGCGCGGCCAGCTCTGCTTTGGGCTACTGTTTCCCGTAAATGGTTGGCGCGGCTCGCTTCGCGCTATGGAAAATCATGTATAATACCTTACTTTCAATTAAGCTCTTCAGTTCGCGCGGCCAGCTCTGCTTTCGGCTACTGTTTCCCGTAAAATGTTGGCACGGCTCGCTTCGCGCTATGGAAAATCATTTATAATACCTTACTTTCAATTAAGCTCTTCAGTTCGCGCGGCCAGCTCTGCTTTCGGCTACTGTTTCCCGTAAATGGTTGGCACGGCTCGCTTCGCGGTATGGAAAATCATGTATAATACCTTACTTTCAATTAAGCTCTTCAGTTCGCGCGGCCAGCTGTGCTTTGGGCTACTGTTTCCCGTAAATGGTTGGCACGGCTCGCTTCGCGGTATGGAAAATCATGTATAATACCTTACTTTCAATTAAGCTCTTCAGTTCGCGCGGCCAGCTCTGCTTTCGGCTACTGTTTCCCGTAAATGGTTGGCACGGCTCGCATCGCGGTATGGAAAATCATGTATAATACCTTACTTTCAATTAAGCTCTTCAGTTCGCGCGGCCAGCTCTGCTTTCGGCTACTGTTTCCCGTAAATGGTTGGCACGGCTCGCTTCGCGGTATGGAAAATCATGTGTAATACCTTACTTTCAATTAAGCTCTTCAGTTCGCGCGGCCAGCTCTGCTTTGGGCTACTGTTTCCCGTAAATGGTTGGCACGGCTCGCTTCGCGGTATGGAAAATCATGTATAATACCTTACTTTCAATTAAGCTCTTCAGTTCGCGCGGCCAGCTCTGCTTTCGGCTACTGTTTCCCGTAAATGGTTGGCACGGCTCGCTTCGCGGTATGGAAAATCATGTATAATACCTTACTTTCAATTAAGCTCTTCAGTTCGCGCGGCCAGCTCTGCTTTCGGCTACTGTTTCCCGTAAATGGTTGGCACGGCTCGCTTCGCGGTATGGAAAATCATGTGTAATACCTTACTTTCAATTAAGCTCTTCAGTTCGCGCGGCCAGCTCTGCTTTGGGCTACTGTTTCCCGTAAATGGTTGGCACGGCTCGCTTCGCGCTATGGAAAATCATGTATAATACCTTACTTTCAATTAAGCTCTTCAGTTCGCGCGGCCAGCTCTGCTTTCGGCTACTGTTTCCCGTAAATGGTTGGCACGGCTCGCTTCGCGGTATGGAAAATCATGTATAATACCTTACTTTCAATTAAGCTCTTCAGTTCGCGCAGCCAGCTCTGCTTTGGGCTACTGTTTCCCGTAAATGGTTGGCACGGCTCGCTTCGCGCTATGGAAAATCATGTATAATACCTTACTTTCAATTAAGCTCTTCCGTTCGCGCGGCCAGCTCTGCTTTGGGCTACTGTTTCCCGTAAATGGTTTGCGCGGCTCGCTTCGCGGTATGGAAAATCATGTATAATACCTTACTTTCAATTAAGCTCTTCAGTTCGCGCGGCCAGCTCTGCTTTGGGCTACTGTTTCCCGTAAATGGTTGGCGCGGCTCGCTTCGCGCTATGGAAAATCATGTATAATACCTTACTTTCAATTAAGCTCTTCCGTTCGCGCGGCCAGCTCTGCTTTCGGCTACTGTTTCCCGTAAATGGTTGGCACGGCTCGCTTCGCGGTATGGAAAATCATGTATAATACCTTACTTTCAATTAAGCTCTTCAGTTCGCGCGGCCAGCTCTGCTTTGGGCTACTGTTTCCAGTAAATGGTTGGCACGGCTCGCTTCGCGCTATGGAAAATCATGTATAATACCTTACTTTCAATTAAGCTCTTCAGTTCGCGCGGCCAGCTCTGCTTTCGGCTACTGTTTCCCGTAAATGGTTGACACGGCTCGCTTCGCGCTATGGAAAATCATGTATAATACCTTACTTTCAATTAAGCTCTTCAGTTCGCGCGGCCAGCTCTGCTTTGGGCTACTGTTTCCCGTAAATGGTTGGCGCGGCTCGCTTCGCGCTATGGAAAATCATGTATAATACCTTACTTTCAATTAAGCTCTTCCGTTCGCGCGGCCAGCTCTGCTTTCGGCTACTGTTTCCCGTAAATGGTTGGCACGGCTCGCTTCGCGGTATGGAATATCATGTATAATACCTTACTTTCAATTAAGCTCTTCCGTTCGCGCGGCCAGCTCTGCTTTCGGCTACTGTTTCCCGTAAATGGTTGGCACGGCTCGCTTCGCGGTATGGAAAATCATGTATAATACCTTACTTTCAATTAAACTCTTCAGTTCGCGCGGCCAGCTCTGCTTTGGGCTACTGTTTCCCGTAAATGGTTGGCGCGGCTCGCTTCGCGGTATGGAAAATCATGTATAATACCTTACTTTCAATTAAGCTCTTCAGTTCGCGCGGCCAGCTCTGCTTTGGGCTACTGTTTCCCGTAAATGGTTGGCGCGGCTCGCTTCGCGGTATGGAAAATCATGTATAATACCTTACTTTCAATTAAGCTCTTCCGTTCGCGCGGCCAGCTCTGCTATCGGCTACTGTTTCCCGTAAATGGTTGGCACGGCTCGCTTCGCGGTATGGAAAATCATGTATAATACCTTACTTTCAATTAAGCTCTTCCGTTCGCGCGGCCAGCTCTGCTTTCGGCTACTGTTTCCCGTAAATGGTTGGCACGGCTCGCTTCGCGGTATGGAAAATCATGTATAATACCTTACTTTCAATTAAGCTCTTCCGTTCGCGCGGCCAGCTCTGCTTTCGGCTACTGTTTCCCGTAAATGGTTGGCGCGGCTCGCTTCGCGGTATGGAAAATCATGTATAATACCTTACTTTCAATTAAGCTCTTCAGTTCGCGCGGCCAGCTCTGCTTCGGGCTACTGTTTCCCGTAAATGGTTGGCGCGGCTCGCTTCGCGCTATGGAAAATCATGTATAATACCTTACTTTCAATTAAGCTCTTCAGTTCGCGCGGCCAGCTCTGCTTTGGGCTACTGTTTCCCGTAAATGGTTGGCACGGCTCGCTTCGCGCTATGGAAAATCATGTATAATACCTTACTTTCAATTAAGCTCTTCAGTTCGCGCGGCCAGCTCTGCTTTCGGCTACTGTTTCCCGTAAATGGTTGACACGGCTCGCTTCGCGCTATGGAAAATCATGTATAATACCTTACTTTCAATTAAGCTCTTCAGTTCGCGCGGCCAGCTCTGCTTTGGGCTACTGTTTCCCGTAAATGGTTGGCACGGCTCGCTTCGCGCTATGGAAAATCATGTATAATACCTTACTTTCAATTAAGCTCTTCAGTTCGCGCGGCCAGCTCTGCTTTCGGCTACTGTTTCCCGTAAATGGTTGGCACGGCTCGCTTCGCGCTATGGAAAATCATGTATAATACCTTACTTTCAATTAAGCTCTTCAGTTCGCGCGGCCAGCTCTGCTTTGCGCTACTGTTTCCCGTAAATGGTTGGCACGGCTCGCTTCGCGCTATGGAAAATCATGTATAATACCTTACTTTCAATTAAGCTCTTCAGTTCGCGCGGCCAGCTCTGCTTTCGGCTACTGTTTCCCGTAAATGGTTGGCACGGCTCGCTTCGCGGTATGGAAAATCATGTATAATACCTTACTTTCAATTAAGCTCTTCAGTTCGCGCGGCCAGCTCTGCTTTGGGCTACTGTTTCCCGTAAATGGTTGGCGCGGCTCGCTTCGCGCTATGGAAAATCATGTATAATACCTTACTTTCAATTAAGCTCTTCAGTTCGCGCAGCCAGCTCTGCTTTCGGCTACTGTTTCCCGTAAATGGTTGGCACGGCTCGCTTCGCGCTATGGAAAATCATGTATAATACCTTACTTTCAATTAAGCTCTTCAGTTCGCGCGGCCAGCTCTGCTTTCGGCTACTGTTTCCCGTAAATGGTTGGCGCGGCTCGCTTCGCGGTATGGAAAATCATGTATAATACCTTACTTTCAATTAAGCTCTTCAGTTCGCGCGGCCAGCTCTGCTTTGGGCTACTGTTTCCCGTAAATGGTTGGCGCGGCTCGCTTCGCGCTATGGAAAATCATGTATAATACCTTACTTTCAATTAAGCTCTTCCGTTCGCGCGGCCAGCTCTGCTTTCGGCTACTGTTTCCCGTAAATGGTTGGCACGGCTCGCTTCGCGGTATGGAAAATCATGTATAATACCTTACTTTCAATTAAGCTCTTCCGTTCGCGCGGCCAGCTCTGCTTTCGGCTACTGTTTCCCGTAAATGGTTGGCGCGGCTCGCTTCGCGGTATGGAAAATCATGTATAATACCTTACTTTCAATTAAGCTCTTCAGTTCGCGCGGCCAGCTCTGCTTCGGGCTACTGTTTCCCGTAAATGGTTGGCGCGGCTCGCTTCGCGCTATGGAAAATCATGTATAATACCTTACTTTCAATTAAGCTCTTCAGTTCGCGCGGCCAGCTCTGCTTTGGGCTACTGTTTCCCGTAAATGGTTGGCACGGCTCGCTTCGCGCTATGGAAAATCATGTATAATACCTTACTTTCAATTAAGCTCTTCAGTTCGCGCGGCCAGCTCTGCTTTCGGCTACTGTTTCCCGTAAATGGTTGACACGGCTCGCTTCGCGCTATGGAAAATCATGTATAATACCTTACTTTCAATTAAGCTCTTCAGTTCGCGCGGCCAGCTCTGCTTTGGGCTACTGTTTCCCGTAAATGGTTGGCACGGCTCGCTTCGCGCTATGGAAAATCATGTATAATACCTTACTTTCAATTAAGCTCTTCAGTTCGCGCGGCCAGCTCTGCTTTCGGCTACTGTTTCCCGTAAATGGTTGGCACGGCTCGCTTCGCGCTATGGAAAATCATGTATAATACCTTACTTTCAATTAAGCTCTTCAGTTCGCGCGGCCAGCTCTGCTTTGCGCTACTGTTTCCCGTAAATGGTTGGCACGGCTCGCTTCGCGCTATGGAAAATCATGTATAATACCTTACTTTCAATTAAGCTCTTCAGTTCGCGCGGCCAGCTCTGCTTTCGGCTACTGTTTCCCGTAAATGGTTGGCACGGCTCGCTTCGCGGTATGGAAAATCATGTATAATACCTTACTTTCAATTAAGCTCTTCAGTTCGCGCAGCCAGCTCTGCTTTCGGCTACTGTTTCCCGTAAATGGTTGGCACGGCTCGCTTCGCGCTATGGAAAATCATGTATAATACCTTACTTTCAATTAAGCTCTTCAGTTCGCGCGGCCAGCTCTGCTTTCGGCTACTGTTTCCCGTAAATGGTTGGCGCGGCTCGCTTCGCGCTATGGAAAATCATGTATAATACCTTACTTTCAATTAAGCTCTTCAGTTCGCGCGGCCAGCTCTGCTTTCGGCTACTGTTTCCCGTAAATGGTTGGCACGGATCGCTTCGCGCTATGGAAAATCATGTATAATACCTTACTTTCAATTAAGCTCTTCAGTTCGCGCGGCCAGCTCTGCTTTGGGCTACTGTTTCCCGTAAATGGTTGGCACGGCTCGCTTCGCGCTATGGAAAATCATGTATAATACCTTACTTTCAATTAAGCTCTTCCGTTCGCGCGGCCAGCTCTGCTTTCGGCTACTGTTTCCCGTAAATGGTTGGCACGGCTCGCTTCGCGCTATGGAAAATCATGTATAATACCTTACTTTCAATTATGCTCTTCAGTTCGCGCGGCCAGCTCTGCTTTCGGCTACTGTTTCCCGTAAATGGTTGGCACGGCTCGCTTCGCGCTATGGAAAATCATGTATAATACCTTACTTTCAATTAAGCTCTTCAGTTCGCGCGGCCAGCTCTGCTTTGGGCTACTGTTTCCCGTAAATGGTTGGCACGGCTCGCTTCGCGCTATAGAAAATCATGTATAATACCTTACTTTCAATTAAGCTCTTCAGTTCGCGCGGCCAGCTCTGCTTTCGGCTACTGTTTCCCGTAAATGGTTGGCACGGCTCGCTTCGCGCTATGGAAAATCATGTATAATACCTTACTTTCAATTAAGCTCTTCAGTTCGCGCGGCCAGCTCTGCTTTCGGCTACTGTTTCCCGTAAATGGTTGGCACGGCTCGCTTCGCGGTATGGAAAATCATGTATAATACCTTACTTTCAATTAAGCTCTTCAGTTCGCGCGGCCAGCTCTGCTTTCGGCTACTGTTTCCCGTAAATGGTTGGCACGGCTCGCTTCGCGGTATGGAAAATCATGTGTAATACCTTACTTTCAATTAAGCTCTTCAGTTCGCGCGGCCAGCTCTGCTTTGGGCTACTGTTTCCCGTAAATGGTTGGCACGGCTCGCTTCGCGCTATGGAAAATCATGTATAATACCTTACTTTCAATTAAGCTCTTCAGTTCGCGCGGCCAGCTCTGCTTTCGGCTACTGTTTCCCGTAAATGGTTGGCACGGCTCGCTTCGCGGTATGGAAAATCATGTATAATACCTTACTTTCAATTAAGCTCTTCAGTTCGCGCAGCCAGCTCTGCTTTGGGCTACTGTTTCCCGTAAATGGTTGGCACGGCTCGCTTCGCGCTATGGAAAATCATGTATAATACCTTACTTTCAATTAAGCTCTTCCGTTCGCGCGGCCAGCTCTGCTTTGGGCTACTGTTTCCCGTAAATGGTTTGCGCGGCTCGCTTCGCGGTATGGAAAATCATGTATAATACCTTACTTTCAATTAAGCTCTTCAGTTCGCGCGGCCAGCTCTGCTTTCGGCTACTGTTTCCCGTAAATGGTTGGCACGGCTCGCTTCGCGGTATGGAAAATCATGTATAATACCTTACTTTCAATTAAGCTCTTCCGTTCGCGCGGCCAGCTCTGCTTTCGGCTACTGTTTCCCGTAAATGGTTGGCACGGCTCGCTTCGCGGTATGGAAAATCATGTATAATACCTTACTTTCAATTAAGCTCTTCAGTTCGCGCGGCCAGCTCTGCTTTGGGCTACTGTTTCCAGTAAATGGTTGGCACGGCTCGCTTCGCGCTATGGAAAATCATGTATAATACCTTACTTTCAATTAAGCTCTTCAGTTCGCGCGGCCAGCTCTGCTTTCGGCTACTGTTTCCCGTAAATGGTTGACACGGCTCGCTTCGCGCTATGGAAAATCATGTATAATACCTTACTTTCAATTAAGCTCTTCAGTTCGCGCGGCCAGCTCTGCTTTGGGCTACTGTTTCCCGTAAATGGTTGGCGCGGCTCGCTTCGCGCTATGGAAAATCATGTATAATACCTTACTTTCAATTAAGCTCTTCCGTTCGCGCGGCCAGCTCTGCTTTCGGCTACTGTTTCCCGTAAATGGTTGGCACGGCTCGCTTCGCGGTATGGAATATCATGTATAATACCTTACTTTCAATTAAGCTCTTCCGTTCGCGCGGCCAGCTCTGCTTTCGGCTACTGTTTCCCGTAAATGGTTGGCACGGCTCGCTTCGCGGTATGGAAAATCATGTATAATACCTTACTTTCAATTAAACTCTTCAGTTCGCGCGGCCAGCTCTGCTTTGGGCTACTGTTTCCCGTAAATGGTTGGCGCGGCTCGCTTCGCGGTATGGAAAATCATGTATAATACCTTACTTTCAATTAAGCTCTTCAGTTCGCGCGGCCAGCTCTGCTTTGGGCTACTGTTTCCCGTAAATGGTTGGCGCGGCTCGCTTCGCGGTATGGAAAATCATGTATAATACCTTACTTTCAATTAAGCTCTTCCGTTCGCGCGGCCAGCTCTGCTATCGGCTACTGTTTCCCGTAAATGGTTGGCACGGCTCGCTTCGCGGTATGGAAAATCATGTATAATACCTTACTTTCAATTAAGCTCTTCCGTTCGCGCGGCCAGCTCTGCTTTCGGCTACTGTTTCCCGTAAATGGTTGGCACGGCTCGCTTCGCGGTATGGAAAATCATGTATAATACCTTACTTTCAATTAAGCTCTTCCGTTCGCGCGGCCAGCTCTGCTTTCGGCTACTGTTTCCCGTAAATGGTTGGCGCGGCTCGCTTCGCGGTATGGAAAATCATGTATAATACCTTACTTTCAATTAAGCTCTTCAGTTCGCGCGGCCAGCTCTGCTTCGGGCTACTGTTTCCCGTAAATGGTTGGCGCGGCTCGCTTCGCGCTATGGAAAATCATGTATAATACCTTACTTTCAATTAAGCTCTTCAGTTCGCGCGGCCAGCTCTGCTTTGGGCTACTGTTTCCCGTAAATGGTTGGCACGGCTCGCTTCGCGCTATGGAAAATCATGTATAATACCTTACTTTCAATTAAGCTCTTCAGTTCGCGCGGCCAGCTCTGCTTTCGGCTACTGTTTCCCGTAAATGGTTGACACGGCTCGCTTCGCGCTATGGAAAATCATGTATAATACCTTACTTTCAATTAAGCTCTTCAGTTCGCGCGGCCAGCTCTGCTTTGGGCTACTGTTTCCCGTAAATGGTTGGCACGGCTCGCTTCGCGCTATGGAAAATCATGTATAATACCTTACTTTCAATTAAGCTCTTCAGTTCGCGCGGCCAGCTCTGCTTTCGGCTACTGTTTCCCGTAAATGGTTGGCACGGCTCGCTTCGCGCTATGGAAAATCATGTATAATACCTTACTTTCAATTAAGCTCTTCAGTTCGCGCGGCCAGCTCTGCTTTGCGCTACTGTTTCCCGTAAATGGTTGGCACGGCTCGCTTCGCGCTATGGAAAATCATGTATAATACCTTACTTTCAATTAAGCTCTTCAGTTCGCGCGGCCAGCTCTGCTTTCGGCTACTGTTTCCCGTAAATGGTTGGCACGGCTCGCTTCGCGGTATGGAAAATCATGTATAATACCTTACTTTCAATTAAGCTCTTCAGTTCGCGCAGCCAGCTCTGCTTTCGGCTACTGTTTCCCGTAAATGGTTGGCACGGCTCGCTTCGCGCTATGGAAAATCATGTATAATACCTTACTTTCAATTAAGCTCTTCAGTTCGCGCGGCCAGCTCTGCTTTCGGCTACTGTTTCCCGTAAATGGTTGGCACGGCTCGCTTCGCGGTATGGAAAATCATGTATAATACCTTACTTTCAATTAAGCTCTTCAGTTCGCGCGGCCAGCTCTGCTTTGGGCTACTGTTTCCCGTAAATGGTTGGCGCGGCTCGCTTCGCGCTATGGAAAATCATGTATAATACCTTACTTTCAATTAAGCTCTTCAGTTCGCGCAGCCAGCTCTGCTTTCGGCTACTGTTTCCCGTAAATGGTTGGCACGGCTCGCTTCGCGCTATGGAAAATCATGTATAATACCTTACTTTCAATTAAGCTCTTCAGTTCGCGCGGCCAGCTCTGCTTTCGGCTACTGTTTCCCGTAAATGGTTGGCGCGGCTCGCTTCGCGGTATGGAAAATCATGTATAATACCTTACTTTCAATTAAGCTCTTCAGTTCGCGCGGCCAGCTCTGCTTTGGGCTACTGTTTCCCGTAAATGGTTGGCGCGGCTCGCTTCGCGCTATGGAAAATCATGTATAATACCTTACTTTCAATTAAGCTCTTCCGTTCGCGCGGCCAGCTCTGCTTTCGGCTACTGTTTCCCGTAAATGGTTGGCACGGCTCGCTTCGCGGTATGGAAAATCATGTATAATACCTTACTTTCAATTAAGCTCTTCCGTTCGCGCGGCCAGCTCTGCTTTCGGCTACTGTTTCCCGTAAATGGTTGGCGCGGCTCGCTTCGCGGTATGGAAAATCATGTATAATACCTTACTTTCAATTAAGCTCTTCAGTTCGCGCGGCCAGCTCTGCTTCGGGCTACTGTTTCCCGTAAATGGTTGGCGCGGCTCGCTTCGCGCTATGGAAAATCATGTATAATACCTTACTTTCAATTAAGCTCTTCAGTTCGCGCGGCCAGCTCTGCTTTGCGCTACTGTTTCCCGTAAATGGTTGGCACGGCTCGCTTCGCGCTATGGAAAATCATGTATAATACCTTACTTTCAATTAAGCTCTTCAGTTCGCCCGGCCAGCTCTGCTTTGGGCTACTGTTTCCCGTAAATGGTTGGCACGGCTCGCTTCGCGCTATGGAAAATCATGTATAATACCTTACTTTCAATTAAGCTCTTCAGTTCGCGCGGCCAGCTCTGCTTTGCGCTACTGTTTCCCGTAAATGGTTGGCACGGCTCGCTTCGCGCTATGGAAAATCATGTATAATACCTTACTTTCAATTAAGCTCTTCAGTTCGCGCGGCCAGCTCTGCTTTCGGCTACTGTTTCCCGTAAATGGTTGGCACGGCTCGCTTCGCGGTATGGAAAATCATGTATAATACCTTACTTTCAATTAAGCTCTTCAGTTCGCGCAGCCAGCTCTGCTTTCGGCTACTGTTTCCCGTAAATGGTTGGCACGGCTCGCTTCGCGCTATGGAAAATCATGTATAATACCTTACTTTCAATTAAGCTCTTCAGTTCGCGCGGCCAGCTCTGCTTTCGGCTACTGTTTCCCGTAAATGGTTGGCGCGGCTCGCTTCGCGCTATGGAAAATCATGTATAATACCTTACTTTCAATTAAGCTCTTCAGTTCGCGCGGCCAGCTCTGCTTTCGGCTACTGTTTCCCGTAAATGGTTGGCACGGATCGCTTCGCGCTATGGAAAATCATGTATAATACCTTACTTTCAATTAAGCTCTTCAGTTCGCGCGGCCAGCTCTGCTTTGGGCTACTGTTTCCCGTAAATGGTTGGCACGGCTCGCTTCGCGCTATGGAAAATCATGTATAATACCTTACTTTCAATTATGCTCTTCAGTTCGCGCGGCCAGCTCTGCTTTCGGCTACTGTTTCCCGTAAATGGTTGGCACGGCTCGCTTCGCGCTATGGAAAATCATGTATAATACCTTACTTTCAATTATGCTCTTCAGTTCGCGCGGCCAGCTCTGCTTTCGGCTACTGTTTCCCGTAAATGGTTGGCACGGCTCGCTTCGCGCTATGGAAAATCATGTATAATACCTTACTTTCAATTAAGCTCTTCAGTTCGCGCGGCCAGCTCTGCTTTGGGCTACTGTTTCCCGTAAATGGTTGGCACGGCTCGCTTCGCGCTATAGAAAATCATGTATAATACCTTACTTTCAATTAAGCTCTTCAGTTCGCGCGGCCAGCTCTGCTTTCGGCTACTGTTTCCCGTAAATGGTTGGCACGGCTCGCTTCGCGCTATGGAAAATCATGTATAATACCTTACTTTCAATTAAGCTCTTCAGTTCGCGCGGCCAGCTCTGCTTTCGGCTACTGTTTCCCGTAAATGGTTGGCACGGCTCGCTTCGCGCTATGGAAAATCATGTATAATACCTTACTTTCAATTAAGCTCTTCAGTTCGCGCGGCCAGCTCTGCTTTCGGCTACTGTTTCCCGTAAATGGTTGGCGCGGCTCGCTTCGCGCTATGGAAAATCATGTATAATACCCTACTTTCAATTAAGCTCTTCCGTTCGCGCGGCGAGCTCTGCTTTGGACTACTGTTTCCCGTAAATGGTTGGCACGGCTCGCTTCGCGCTATGGAAAATCATGTATAATACCTTACTTTCAATTAAGCTCTTCAGTTCGCGCGGCCAGCTCTGCTTTTGGCTACTGTTTCCCGTAAATGGTTGGCACGGATCGCTTCGCGCTATGGAAAATCATGTATAATACCTTACTTTCAATTAAGCTCTTCAGTTCGCGCGGCCAGCTCTGCTTTGGGCTACTGTTTCCCGTAAATGGTTGGCACGGCTCGCTTCGCGCTATGGAAAATCATGTATAATACCTTACTTTCAATTAAGCTCTTCAGTTCGCGCGGCCAGCTCTGCTTTCGGCTACTGTTTCCCGTAAATGGTTGGCGCGGCTCGCTTCGCGCTATGGAAAATCATGTATAATACCCTACTTTCAATTAAGCTCTTCCGTTCGCGCGGCGAGCTCTGCTTTGGACTACTGTTTCCCGTAAATGGTTGGCACGGCTCGCTTCGCGCTATGGAAAATCATGTATAATACCTTACTTTCAATTAAGCTCTTCAGTTCGCGCGGCCAGCTCTGCTTTTGGCTACTGTTTCCCGTAAATGGTTGGCACGGATCGCTTCGCGCTATGGAAAATCATGTATAATACCTTACTTTCAATTAAGCTCTTCAGTTCGCGCGGCCAGCTCTGCTTTCGGCTACTGTTTCCCGTAAATAGTTGGCACGGCTCGCTTCGCGCTATGGAAAATCATGTATAATACCTTACTTTCAATTAAGCTCTTCAGTTCGCGCGGCCAGCTCTGCTTTCGGCTACTGTTTCCCGTAAATGGTTGGCGCGGCTCGCTTCGCGCTATGGAAAATCATGTATAATACCCTACTTTCAATTAAGCTCTTCCGTTCGCGCGGCGAGCTCTGCTTTGGACTACTGTTTCCCGTAAATGGTTGGCACGGCTCGCTTCGCGCTATGGAAAATCATGTATAATACCTTACTTTCAATTAAGCTCTTCAGTTCGCGCGGCCAGCTCTGCTTTCGGCTACTGTTTCCCGTAAATGGTTGGCACGGATCGCTTCGCGCTATGGAAAATCATGTATAATACCTTACTTTCAATTAAGCTCTTCAGTTCGCGCGGCCAGCTCTGCTTTGGGCTACTGTTTCCCGTAAATGGTTGGCACGGCTCGCTTCGCGCTATGGAAAATCATGTATAATACCTTACTTTCAATTAAGCTCTTCCGTTCGCGCGGCCAGCTCTGCTTTCGGCTACTGTTTCCCGTAAATGATTGGCACGGCTCGCTTCGCGCTATGGAAAATCATGTATAATACCTTACTTTCAATTATGCTCTTCAGTTCGCGCGGCCAGCTCTGCTTTCGGCTACTGTTTCCCGTAAATGGTTGGCACGGCTCGCTTCGCGCTATGGAAAATCATGTATAATACCTTACTTTCAATTAAGCTCTTCAGTTCGCGCGGCCAGCTCTGCTTTGGGCTACTGTTTCCCGTAAATGGTTGGCACGGCTCGCTTCGCGCTATAGAAAATCATGTATAATACCTTACTTTCAATTAAGCTCTTCAGTTCGCGCGGCCAGCTCTGCTTTCGGCTACTGTTTCCCGTAAATGGTTGGCACGGCTCGCTTCGCGCTATGGAAAATCATGTATAATACCTTACTTTCAATTAAGCTCTTCAGTTCGCGCGGCCAGCTCTGCTTTCGGCTACTGTTTCCCGTAAATGGTTGGCACGGCTCGCTTCGCGCTATGGAAAATCATGTATAATACCTTACTTTCAATTAAGCTCTTCAGTTCGCGCGGCCAGCTCTGCTTTCGGCTACTGTTTCCCGTAAATGGTTGGCGCGGCTCGCTTCGCGCTATGGAAAATCATGTATAATACCCTACTTTCAATTAAGCTCTTCCGTTCGCGCGGCGAGCTCTGCTTTGGACTACTGTTTCCCGTAAATGGTTGGCACGGCTCGCTTCGCGCTATGGAAAATCATGTATAATACCTTACTTTCAATTAAGCTCTTCAGTTCGCGCGGCCAGCTCTGCTTTTGGCTACTGTTTCCCGTAAATGGTTGGCGCGGCTCGCTTCGCGCTATGGAAAATCATGTATAATACCTTACTTTCAATTAAGCTCTTCAGTTCGCGCGGCGAGCTCTGCTTTGGGCTACTATTTCCCGTAAATGGTTGGCGTGGCTCGCTTCGCGCTATGGAAAATCATGTATAATACCTTACTTTCAATTAAGCTCTTCCGTTCGCGCGGCCAGCTCTGCTTTGGGCTACTGTTTCCCGTAAATGGTTGGCGCGGCTCGCTTCGCGGTATGGAAAATCATGTATAATACCTTACTTTCAATTAAGCTCTTCAGTTCGCGCGGCGAGCTCTGCTTTGGGCTACTGTTTTCCGTAAATGGTTGGCGTGGCTCGCTTCGCGCTATGGAAAATCATGTATAATACCTTACTTTCAATTAAGCTCTTCCGTTCGTGCGGCGAGCTCTGCTTTCGGCTACTGTTTCCCGTAAATGGTTGGCGTGGCTCGCTTCGCGCTATGGAAAATCATGTATAATACCTTACTTTCAATTAAGCTCTTCCGTTCGCGCGGCCAGCTCTGCTTTCGGCTACTATTTCCCGTAAATGGTTGGCGTGGCTCGCTTCGCGCTATGGAAAATCATGTATAATACTTTACTTTCAATTAAGCTCTTCAGTTCGCGCGGCCAGCTCTGCTTTCGGCTACTGTTTCCCGTAAATGGTTGGCGCGGCTCGCTTCGCGGTATGGAAAATCATGTATAATACCTTACTTTCAATTAAGCTCTTCAGTTCGCGCGGCCAGCTCTGCTTTGGGCTACTGTTTCCCGTAAATGGTTGGCGCGGCTCGCTTCGCGGTATGGAAAATCATGTATAATACTTTACTTTCAATTAAGCTCTTCAGTTCGCGCGGCCAGCTCTGCTTTCGGCTACTGTTTCCCGTAAATGGTTGGCGCGGCTCGCTTCGCGCTATGGAAAATCATGTATAATACCTTACTTTCAATTAAGCTCTTCCGTTCGCGCGGCCAGCTCTGCTTTGGGCTACTGTTTCCCGTAAATGGTTGGCGCGGCTCGCTTCGCGGTATGGAAAATCATGTATAATACTTTACTTTCAATTAAGCTCTTCAGTTCGCGCGGCCAGCTCTGCTTTCGGCTACTGTTTCCCGTAAATGGTTGGCGCGGCTCGCTTCGCGCTATGGAAAATCATGTATAATACCTTACTTTCAATTAAGCTCTTCCGTTCGCGCGGCCAGCTCTGCTTTGGGCTACTGTTTCCCGTAAATGGTTGGCGCGGCTCGCTTCGCGGTATGGAAAATCATGTATAATACTTTACTTTCAATTAAGCTCTTCAGTTCGCGCGGCCAGCTCTGCTTTGGGCTACTGTTTCCCGTAAATGGTTGGCGCGGCTCGCTTCGCGGTATGGAAAATCATGTATAATACTTTACTTTCAATTAAGCTCTTCAGTTCGCGCGGCCAGCTCTGCTTTCGGCTACTGTTTCCCGTAAATGGTTGGCGCGGCTCGCTTCGCGCTATGGAAAATCATGTATAATACCTTACTTTCAATTAAGCTCTTCCGTTCGCGCGGCCAGCTCTGCTTTGGGCTACTGTTTCCCGTAAATGGCTGGCGTGGCTCGCTTCGCGCTATGGAAAATCATGTATAATACTTTACTTTCAATTAAGCTCTTCAGTTCGCGCGGCCAGCTCTGCTTTCGGCTACTGTTTCCCGTAAATGGTTGGCGCGGCTCGCTTCGCGGTATGGAAAATCATGTATAATACCTTACTTTCAATTAAGCTCTTCAGTTCGCGCGGCCAGCTCTGCTTTGGGCTACTGTTTCCCGTAAATGGTTGGCGCGGCTCGCTTCGCGGTATGGAAAATCATGTATAATACTTTACTTTCAATTAAGCTCTTCAGTTCGCGCGGCCAGCTCTGCTTTCGGCTACTGTTTCCCGTAAATGGTTGGCGCGGCTCGCTTCGCGGTATGGAAAATCATGTATAATACCTTACTTTCAATTAAGCTCTTCAGTTCGCGCGGCCAGCTCTGCTTTGGGCTACTGTTTCCCGTAAATGGTTGGCGCGGCTCGCTTCGCGCTATGGAAAATCATGTATAATACTTTACTTTCAATTAAGCTCTTCAGTTCGCGCGGCCAGCTCTGCTTTCGGCTACTGTTTCCCGTAAATGGTTGGCGCGGCTCGCTTCGCGCTATGGAAAATCATGTATAATACCTTACTTTCAATTAAGCTCTTCCGTTCGCGCGGCCAGCTCTGCTTTGGGCTACTGTTTCCCGTAAATGGTTGGCGCGGCTCGCTTCGCGGTATGGAAAATCATGTATAATACTTTACTTTCAATTAAGCTCTTCAGTTCGCGCGGCCAGCTCTGCTTTCGGCTACTGTTTCCCGTAAAATGTTGGCACGGCTCGCTTCGCGCTATGGAAAATCATGTATAATACCTTACTTTCAATTAAGCTCTTCCGTTCGCGCGGCCAGCTCTGCTTTCGGCTACTGTTTCCCGTAAATGGTTGGCACGGCTCGCTTCGCGGAATGGAAAATCATGTATAATACCTTACTTTCAATTAAGCTCTTCAGTTCGCGCGGCCAGCTCTGCTTTCGGCTACTGTTTCCCGTAAATGGTTGGCACGGCTCGCTTCGCGGAATGGAAAATCATGTATAATACCTTACTTTCAATTAAGCTCTTCCGTTCGCGCGGCCAGCTCTGCTTTCGGCTACTGTTTCCCGTAAATGGTTGGCACGGCTCGCTTCGCGGAATGGAAAATCATGTATAATACCTTACTTTCAATTAAGCTCTTCCGTTCGCGCGGCCAGCTCTGCTTTCGGCTACTGTTTCCCGTAAATGGTTGGCACGGCTCGCTTCGCGCTATGGAAAATCATGTATAATACCTTACTTTCAATTAAGCTCTTCAGTTCGCGCGGCCAGCTCTGCTTTCGGCTACTGTTTCCCGTAAATGGTTGGCACGGCTCGCTTCGCGGAATGGAAAATCATGTATAATACCTTACTTTCAATTAAGCTCTTCAGTTCGCGCGGCCAGCTCTGCTTTCGGCTACTGTTTCCCGTAAAATGTTGGCACGGCTCGCTTCGCGCTATGGAAAATCATGTATAATACCTTACTTTCAATTAAGCTCTTCCGTTCGCGCGGCCAGCTCTGCTTTCGGCTACTGTTTCCCGTAAATGGTTGGCACGGCTCGCTTCGCGGAATGGAAAATCATGTATAATACCTTACTTTCAATTAAGCTCTTCAGTTCGCGCGGCCAGCTCTGCTTTCGGCTACTGTTTCCCGTAAATGGTTGGCACGGCTCGCTTCGCGGAATGGAAAATCATGTATAATACCTTACTTTCAATTAAGCTCTTCCGTTCGCGCGGCCAGCTCTGCTTTCGGCTACTGTTTCCCGTAAATGGTTGGCACGGCTCGCTTCGCGCTATGGAAAATCATGTATAATACCTTACTTTCAATTAAGCTCTTCCGTTCGCGCGGCCAGCTCTGCTTTCGGCTACTGTTTCCCGTAAATGGTTGGCACGGCTCGCTTCGCGGAATGGAAAATCATGTATAATACCTTACTTTCAATTAAGCTCTTCAGTTCGCGCGGCCAGCTCTGCTTTCGGCTACTGTTTCCCGTAAAATGTTGGCACGGCTCGCTTCGCGCTATGGAAAATCATGTATAATACCTTACTTTCAATTAAGCTCTTCCGTTCGCGCGGCCAGCTCTGCTTTGGGCTACTGTTTCCCGTAAATGGTTGGCGCGGCTCGCTTCGCGCTATGGAAAATCATGTATAATACCTTACTTTCAATTAAGCTCTTCAGTTCGCGCGGCCAGCTCTGCTTTCGGCTACTGTTTCCCGTAAATGGTTGGCACGGCTCGCTTCGCGCTATGGAAAATCATGTATAATACCTTACTTTCAATTAAGCTCTTCAGTTCGCGCGGCCAGCTCTGCTTTCGGCTACTGTTTCCCGTAAATGGTTGGCACGGCTCGCTTCGCGGAATGGAAAATCATGTATAATACCTTACTTTCAATTAAGCTCTTCAGTTCGCGCGGCCAGCTCTGCTTTCGGCTACTGTTTCCCGTAAATGGTTGGCACGGCTCGCTTCGCGCTATGGAAAATCATGTATAATACCTTACTTTCAATTAAGCTCTTCCGTTCGCGCGGCCAGCTCTGCTTTCGGCTACTGTTTCCCGTAAATGGTTGGCACGGCTCGCTTCGCGGAATGGAAAATCATGTATAATACCTTACTTTCAATTAAGCTCTTCAGTTCGCGCAGCCAGCTCTGCTTTCGGCTACTGTTTCCCGTAAATGGTTGGCACGGCTCGCTTCGCGGTATGGAAAATCATGTATAATACCTTACTTTCAATTAAGCTCTTCAGTTCGCGCGAGCAGCTCTGCTTTCGGCTACTGTTTCCCGTAAATGGTTGGCACGGCTCGCTTCGCGGTATGGAAAATCATGTATAATACCTTACTTTCAATTAAGCTCTTCAGTTCGCGCGGCCAGCTCTGCTTTCGGCTACTGTTTCCCGTAAATGGTTGGCGCGGCTCGCTTCGCGCTATGGAAAATCATGTATAATACCTTACTTTCAATTAAGCTCTTCCGTTCGCGCGGCCAGCTCTGCTTTCGGCTACTGTTTCCCGTAAATGGTTGGCACGGCTCGCTTCGCGCTATAGAAAATCATGTATAATACCTTACTTTCAATTAAGCTCTTCAGTTAGCGCGGCCAGCTCTGCTTTCGGCTACTGTTTCCCGTAAATGGTTGGCACGGCTCGCTTCGCGCTATGGAAAATCATGTATAATACCTTACTTTCAATTAAGCTCTTCAGTTCGCGCGGCCAGCTCTGCTTTCGGCTACTGTTTCCCGTAAATGGTTGGCGCGGCTCGCTTCGCGCTATGGAAAATCATGTATAATACCTTACTTTCAATTAAGCTCTTCAGTTCGCGCGGCCAGCTCTGCTTTCGGCTACTGTTTCCCGTAAATGGTTGGCACGGATCGCTTCGCGCTATGGAAAATCATGTATAATACCTTACTTTCAATTAAGCTCTTCAGTTCGCGCGGCCAGCTCTGCTTTGGGCTACTGTTTCCCGTAAATGGTTGGCACGGCTCGCTTCGCGCTATGGAAAATCATGTATAATACCTTACTTTCAATTAAGCTCTTCCGTTCGCGCGGCCAGCTCTGCTTTCGGCTACTGTTTCCCGTAAATGGTTGGCACGGCTCGCTTCGCGCTATGGAAAATCATGTATAATACCTTACTTTCAATTAAGCTCTTCAGTTCGCGCGGCCAGCTCTGCTTTCGGCTACTGTTTCCCGTAAATGGTTGGCACGGCTCGCTTCGCGCTATGGAAAATCATGTATAATACCTTACTTTCAATTAAGCTCTTCAGTTCGCGCGGCCAGCTCTGCTTTGGGCTACTGTTTCCCGTAAATGGTTGGCACGGCTCGCTTCGCGCTATGGAAAATCATGTATAATACCTTACTTTCAATTAAGCTCTTCAGTTCGCGCGGCCAGCTCTGCTTTCGGCTACTGTTTCCCGTAAATGGTTGGCACGGCTCGCTTCGCGCTATGGAAAATCATGTATAATACCTTACTTTCAATTAAGCTCTTCAGTTCGCGCGGCCAGCTCTGCTTTCGGCTACTGTTTCCCGTAAATGGTTGGCACGGCTCGCTTCGCGCTATGGAAAATCATGTATAATACCTTACTTTCAATTAAGCTCTTCAGTTCGCGCGGCCAGCTCTGCTTTCGGCTACTGTTTCCCGTAAATGGTTGGCACGGCTCGCTTCGCGCTATGGAAAATCATGTATAATACCTTACTTTCAATTAAGCTCTTCAGTTCGCGCGGCCAGCTCTGCTTTCGGCTACTGTTTCCCGTAAATGGTTGGCACGGCTCGCTTCGCGCTATGGAAAATCATGTATAACACCTTACTTTCAATTAAGCTCTACCGTTCGCGCGGCCAGCTCTGCTTTCGGCTACTGTTTCCCGTAAATGGTTGGCACGGCTCGCTTCGCGCTATGGAAAATCATGTATAATACCTTACTTTCAATTAAGCTCTTCAGTTCGCGCGGCCAGCTCTGCTTTGGGCAACTCTTTCCCGTAAATGGTTGGCACGGCTCGCTTCGCGCTATGGAAAATCATGTATAATACCTTACTTTCAATTAAGCTCTTCAGTTCGCGCGGCCAGCTCTGCTTTCGGCTACTGTTTCCCGTAAATGGTTGGCACGGCTCGCTTCGCGCTATGGAAAATCATGTACAATACCATACTTTCAATTAAGCTCTTCAGTTCGCGCGGCCAGCTCTGCTTTCGGCTACTGTTTCCCGTAAATGGTTGGCACGGCTCGCTTCGCGCTATGGAAAATCATGTATAATACCTTACTTTCAATTAAGCTCTTCAGTTCGCGCGGCCAGCTCTGCTTTCGGCTACTGTTTCCCGTAAATGGTTGGCACGGCTCGCTTCGCGCTATGGAAAATCATGTATAATACCTTACTTTCAATTAAGCTCTTCAGTTCGCGCGGCCAGCTCTGCTTTCGGCTACTGTTTCCCGTAAATGGTTGGCACGGCTCGCTTCGCGCTATGGAAAATCATGTATAATACCTTACTTTCAATTAAGCTCTTCAGTTCGCGCGGCCAGCTCTGCTTTGGGCAACTGTTTCCCGTAAATGGTTGGCACGGCTCGCTTCGCGCTATGGAAAATCATGTATAATACCTTACTTTCCATTAAGCTCTTCAGTTCGCGCGACCAGCTCTGCTTTCGGCTACTGTTTCCCGTAAATGGTTGGCACGGCTCGCTTCGCGCTATGGAAAATCATGTACAATACCTTACTTTCAATTAAGCTCTTCAGTTCGGGCGGCCAGCTCTGCTTTCGGCTACTGTTTCCCGTAAATGGTTGGCACGGCTCGCTTCGCGCTATGGAAAATCATGTATAATACCTTACTTTCAATTAAGCTCTTCAGTTCGCGCGGCCAGCTCTGCTTTCGGCTACTGTTTCCCGTAAATGGTTGGCACGGCTCGCTTCGCGCTATGGAAAATCATGTACAATACCTTACTTTCAATTAAGCTCTTTAGTTCGCGCGGCCAGCTCTGCTTTCGGCTACTGTTTCCCGTAAATGGTTGGCACGGCTCGCTTCGCGGAATGGAAAATCATGTATAATACCTTACTTTCAATTAAGCTCTTCAGTTCGCGCGGCCAGCTCTGCTTTCGGCTACTGTTTCCCGTAAATGGTTGGCACGGCTCGCTTCGCGCTATGGAAAATCATGTATAATACCTTACTTTCAATTAAGCTCTTCCGTTCGCGCGGCCAGCTCTGCTTTCGGCTACTGTTTCCCGTAAATGGTTGGCACGGCTCGCTTCGCGGAATGGAAAATCATGTATAATACCTTACTTTCAATTAAGCTCTTCAGTTCGCGCGGCCAGCTCTGCTTTCGGCTACTGTTTCCCGTAAATGGTTGGCACGGCTCGCTTCGCGCTATGGAAAATCATGTATAATACCTTACTTTCAATTAAGCTCTTCAGTTCGCGCGGCCAGCTCTGCTTTCGGCTACTGTTTCCCGTAAATGGTTGGCACGGCTCGCTTCGCGCTATGGAAAATCATGTATAATACCTTACTTTCAATTAAGCTCTTCAGTTCGCGCGGCCAGCTCTGCTTTCGGCTACTGTTTCCCGTAAATGGTTGGCACGGCTCGCTTCGCGCTATGGAAAATCATGTATAATACCTTACTTTCAATTAAGCTCTTCAGTTCGCGCGGCCAGCTCTGCTTTGGGCAACTGTTTCCCGTAAATGGTTGGCACGGCTCGCTTCGCGCTATGGAAAATCATGTATAATACCTTACTTTCAATTAAGCTCTTCAGTTCGCGCGGCCAGCTCTGCTTTCGGCTACTGTTTCCCGTAAATGGTTGGCACGGCTCGCTTCGCGCTATGGAAAATCATGTACAATACCTTACTTTCAATTAAGCTCTTCAGTTCGCGCGGCCAGCTCTGCTTTCGGCTACTGTTTCCCGTAAATGGTTGGCACGGCTCGCTTCGCGCTATGGAAAATCAGGTATAATACCTTACTTTCAATTAAGCTCTTCAGTTCGCGCGGCCAGCTCTGCTTTCGGCTACTGTTTCCCGTAAATGGTTGGCACGGCTCGCTTCGCGCTATGGAAAATCATGTATAATACCTTACTTTCAATTAAGCTCTTCAGTTCGCGCGGCCAGCTCTGCTTTCGGCTACTGTTTCCCGTAAATGGTTGGCACGGCTCGCTTCGCGCTATGGAAAATCATGTATAATACCTTACTTTCAATTAAGCTCTTCCGTTCGCGCGGCCAGCTCTGCTTTCGGCTACTGTTTCCCGTAAATGGTTGGCACGGCTCGCTTCGCGCTATGGAAAATCATGTATAATACCTTACTTTCAATTAAGCTCTTCAGTTCGCGCGGCCAGCTCTGCTTTCGGCTACTGTTTCCCGTAAATGGTTGGCACGGCTCGCTTCGCGCTATGGAAAATCATGTACAATACCTTACTTTCAATTAAGCTCTTCAGTTCGCGCGGCCAGCTCTGCTTTCGGCTACTGTTTCCCGTAAATGGTTGGCACGGCTCGCTTCGCGCTATGGAAAATCATGTATAATACCTTACTTTCAATTAAGCTCTTCAGTTCGCGCGGCCAGCTCTGCTTTCGGCTACTGTTTCCCGTAAATGGTTGGCACGGCTCGCTTCGCGCTATGGAAAATCATGTATAATACCTTACTTTCAATTAAGCTCTTCCGTTCGCGCGGCCAGCTCTGCTTTCGGCTACTGTTTCCCGTAAATGGTTGGCACGGCTCGCTTCGCGCTATGGAAAATCAGGTATAATACCTTACTTTCAATTAAGCTCTTCAGTTCGCGCGGCCAGCTCTGCTTTCGGCTACTGTTTCCCGTAAATGGTTGGCACGGCTCGCTTCGCGCTATGGAAAATCATGTATAATACCTTACTTTCAATTAAGCTCTTCAGTTCGCGCGGCCAGCTCTGCTTTCGGCTACTGTTTCCCGTAAATGGTTGGCACGGCTCGCTTCGCGCTATGGAAAATCATGTATAATACCTTACTTTCAATTAAGCTCTTCCGTTCGCGCGGCCAGCTCTGCTTTGGGCAACTGTTTCCCGTAAATGGTTGGCACGGCTCGCTTCGCGCTATGGAAAATCATGTATAATACCTTACTTTCAATTAAGCTCTTCAGTTCGCGCGGCCAGCTCTGCTTTCGGCTACTGTTTCCCGTAAATGGTTGGCACGGCTCGCTTCGCGCTATGGAAAATCATGTACAATACCTTACTTTCAATTAAGCTCTTCAGTTCGCGCGGCCAGCTCTGCTTTCGGCTACTGTTTCCCGTAAATGGTTGGCACGGCTCGCTTCGCGCTATGGAAAATCATGTATAATACCTTACTTTCAATTAAGCTCTTCAGTTCGCGCGGCCAGCTCTGCTTTCGGCTACTGTTTCCCGTAAATGGTTGGCACGGCTCGCTTCGCGCTATGGAAAATCATGTATAATACCTTACTTTCAATTAAGCTCTTCAGTTCGCGCGGCCAGCTCTGCTTTCGGCTACTGTTTCCCGTAAATGGTTGGCACGGCTCGCTTCGCGCTATGGAAAATCATGTATAATACCTTACTTTCAATTAAGCTCTTCCGTTCGCGCGGCCAGCTCTGCTTTCGGCTACTGTTTCCCGTAAATGGTTGGCCCGGCTCGCTTCGCGCTATGGAAAATCATGTATAATACCTTACTTTCAATTAAGCTCTTCAGTTCGCGCGGCCAGCTCTGCTTTGGGCAACTGTTTCCCGTAAATGGTTGGCACGGCTCGCTTCGCGCTATGGAAAATCATGTATAATACCTTACTTTCAATTAAGCTCTTCAGTTCGCGCGGCCAGCTCTGCTTTCGGCTACTGTTTCCCGTAAATGGTTGGCACGGCTCGCTTCGCGCTATGGAAAATCATGTACAATACCTTACTTTCAATTAAGCTCTTCAGTTCGCGCGGCCAGCTCTGCTTTCGGCTACTGTTTCCCGTAAATGGTTGGCACGGCTCGCTTCGCGCTATGGAAAATCAGGTATAATACCTTACTTTCAATTAAGCTCTTCAGTTCGCGCGGCCAGCTCTGCTTTCGGCTACTGTTTCCCGTAAATGGTTGGCACGGCTCGCTTCGCGCTATGGAAAATCATGTACAATACCTTACTTTCAATTAAGCTCTTCAGTTCGCGCGGCCAGCTCTGCTTTCGGCTACTGTTTCCCGTAAATGGTTGGCACGGCTCGCTTCGCGGAATGGAAAATCATGTATAATACCTTACTTTCAATTAAGCTCTTCAGTTCGCGCGGCCAGCTCTGCTTTCGGCTACTGTTTCCCGTAAATGGTTGGCACGGCTCGCTTCGCGCTATGGAAAATCATGTATAATACCTTACTTTCAATTAAGCTCTTCCGTTCGCGCGGCCAGCTCTGCTTTCGGCTACTGTTTCCCGTAAATGGTTGGCACGGCTCGCTTCGCGCTATGGAAAATCATGTACAATACCTTACTTTCAATTAAGCTCTTCAGTTCGCGCGGCCAGCTCTGCTTTCGGCTACTGTTTCCCGTAAATGGTTGGCACGGCTCGCTTCGCGCTATGGAAAATCATGTATAATACCTTACTTTCAATTAAGCTCTTCAGTTCGCGCGGCCAGCTCTGCTTTCGGCTACTGTTTCCCGTAAATGGTTGGCACGGCTCGCTTCGCGCTATGGAAAATCATGTACAATACCTTACTTTCAATTAACCTCTTCAGTTCGCGCGGCCAGCTCTGCTTTCGGCTACTGTTTCCCGTAAATGGTTGGCACGGCTCGCTTCGCGCTATGGAAAATCATGTACAATACCTTACTTTCAATTAAGCTCTTCAGTTCGCGCGGCCAGCTCTGCTTTCGGCTACTGTTTCCCGTAAATGGTTGGCACGGCTCGCTTCGCGCTATGGAAAATCATGTATAATACCTTACTTTCAATTAAGCTCTTCCGTTCGCGCGGCCAGCTCTGCTTTCGGCTAGTGTTTCCCGTAAATGGTTGGCACGGCTCGCTTCGCGCTATGGAAAATCATGTATAATACCTTACTTTCAATTAAGCTCTTCAGTTCGCGCGGCCAGCTCTGCTTTCGGCTACTGTTTCCCGTAAATGGTTGGCACGGCTCGCTTCGCGCTATGGAAAATCATGTATAATACCTTACTTTCAATTAAGCTCTTCAGTTCGCGCGGCCAGCTCTGCTTTCGGCTACTGTTTCCCGTAAATGGCTGGCACGGCTCGCTTCGCGCTATGGAAACTCATGTATAATACCTTACTTTCAATTAAGCTCTTCAGTTCGCGCGGCCAGCTCTGCTTTCGGCTACTGTTTCCCGTAAATGGTTGGCACGGCTCGCTTCGCGCTATGGAAAATCATGTATAATACCTTACTTTCAATTAAGCTCTTCAGTTCGCGCGGCCAGCTCTGCTTTCGGCTACTGTTTCCCGTAAATGGTTGGCACGGCTCGCTTCGCGCTATGGAAAATCATGTATAATACCTTACTTTCAATTAAGCTCTTCAGTTCGCGCGGCCAGCTCTGCTTTCGGCTAGTGTTTCCCGTAAATGGTTGGCACGGCTCGCTTCGCGCTATGGAAACTCATGTATAATACCTTACTTTCAATTAAGCTCTTCAGTTCGCGCGGCCAGCTCTGCTTTCGGCTACTGTTTCCCGTAAATGGTTGGCACGGCTCGCTTCGCGCTATGGAAAATCATGTATAATACCTTACTTTCAATTAAGCTCTTCCGTTCGCGCGGCCAGCTCTGCTTTCGGCTAGTGTTTCCCGTAAATGGTTGGCACGGCTCGCTTCGCGCTATGGAAAATCATGTATAATACCTTACTTTCAATTAAGCTCTTCAGTTCGCGCGGCCAGCTCTGCTTTCGGCTACTGTTTCCCGTAAATGGTTGGCACGGCTCGCTTCGCGGAATGGAAAATCATGTATAATACCTTACTTTCAATTAAGCTCTTCAGTTCGCGCGGCCAGCTCTGCTTTCGGCTACTGTTTCCCGTAAATGGTTGGCACGGCTCGCTTCGCGCTATGGAAAATCATGTATAATACCTTACTTTCAATTAAGCTCTTCAGTTCGCGCGGCCAGCTCTGCTTTCGGCTACTGTTTCCCGTAAATGGTTGGCGCGGCTCGCTTCGCGCTATGGAAAATCATGTATAATACCTTAATTTCAATTAAGCTCTTCAGTTCGCGCGGCCAGCTCTGCTTTCGGCTACTGTTTCCCGTAAATGGTTGGCACGGCTCGCTTCGCGCTATGGAAAATCATGTATAATACCTTACTTTCAATTAAGCTCTTCAGTTCGCGCGGCCAGCTCTGCTTTCGGCTACTGTTTCCCGTAAATGGTTGGCACGGCTCGCTTCGCGCTATGGAAAATCATGTATAATACCTTACTTTCAATTAAGCTCTTCAGTTCGCGCGGCCAGCTCTGCTTTCGGCTACTGTTACCCGTAAATGGTTGGCACGGCTCGCTTCGCGCTATGGAAAATCATGTATAATACCTTACTTTCAATTAAGCTCTTCAGTTCGCGCGGCCAGCTCTGCTTTCGGCTACTGTTTCCCGTAAATGGTTGGCACGGCTCGCTTCGCGCTATGGAAAATCATGTATAATACCTTACTTTCAATTAAGCTCTTCAGTTCGCGCGGCCAGCTCTGCTTTCGGCTACTGTTTCCCGTAAATGGTTGGCACGGCTCGCTTCGCGCTATGGAAAATCATGTATAATACCTTACTTTCAATTAAGCTCTTCAGTTCGCGCGGCCAGCTCTGCTTTCGGCTACTGTTTCCCGTAAATGGTTGGCACGGCTCGCTTCGCGCTATGGAAAATCATGTATAATACCTTACTTTCAATTAAGCTCTTCAGTTCGCGCGGCCAGCTCTGCTTTCGGCTACTGTTTCCCGTAAATGGTTGGCACGGCTCGCTTCGCGCTATGGAAAATCATGTATAATACCTTACTTTCAATTAAGCTCTTCAGTTCGCGCGGCCAGCTCTGCTTTCGGCTACTGTTTCCCGTAAATGGTTGGCGCGGCTCGCTTCGCGCTATGGAAAATCATGTATAATACCTTAATTTCAATTAAGCTCTTCAGTTCGCGCGGCCAGCTCTGCTTTCGGCTACTGTTTCCCGTAAATGGTTGGCACGGCTCGCTTCGCGCTATGGAAAATCATGTATAATACCTTACTTTCAATTAAGCTCTTCCGTTCGCGCGGCCAGCTCTGCTTTCGGCTACTGTTTCCCGTAAATGGTTGGCGCGGCTCGCTTCGCGCTATGGAAAATCATGTATAATACCTTACTTTCAATTAAGCTCTTCAGTTCGCGCGGCCAGCTCTGCTTTCGGCTACTGTTTCCCGTAAATGGTTGGCACGGCTCGCTTCGCGGAATGGAAAATCATGTATAATACCTTACTTTCAATTAAGCTCTTCAGTTCGCGCGGCCAGCTCTGCTTTCGGCTACTGTTTCCCGTAAATGGTTGGCGCGGCTCGCTTCGCGCTATGGAAAATCATGTATAATACCTTACTTTCAATTAAGCTCTTCCGTTCGCGCGGCCAGCTCTGCTTTCGGCTAGTGTTTCCCGTAAATGGTTGGCACGGCTCGCTTCGCGCTATGGAAAATCATGTATAATACCTTACTTTCAATTAAGCTCTTCCGTTCGCGCGGCCAGCTCTGCTTTCGGCTACTGTTTCCCGTAAATGGTTGGCACGGCTCGCTTCGCGCTATGGAAAATCATGTATAATACCTTACTTTCAATTAAGCTCTTCCGTTCGCGCGGCCAGCTCTGCTTTCGGCTAGTGTTTCCCGTAAATGGTTGGCACGGCTCGCTTCGCGCTATGGAAAATCATGTATAATACCTTACTTTCAATTAAGCTCTTCAGTTCGCGCGGCCAGCTCTGCTTTCGGCTACTGTTTCCCGTAAATGGTTGGCACGGCTCGCTTCGCGGAATGGAAAATCATGTATAATACCTTACTTTCAATTAAGCTCTTCAGTTCGCGCGGCCAGCTCTGCTTTCGGCTACTGTTTCCCGTAAATGGCTGGCACGGCTCGCTTCGCGCTATGGAAAATCATGTATAATACCTTACTTTCAATTAAGCTCTTCAGTTCGCGCGGCCAGCTCTGCTTTCGGCTACTGTTTCCCGTAAATGGTTGGCACGGCTCGCTTCGCGCTATGGAAAATCATGTATAATACCTTACTTTCAATTAAGCTCTTCAGTTCGCGCGGCCAGCTCTGCTTTCGGCTACTGTTTCCCGTAAATGGTTGGCACGGCTCGCTTCGCGCTATGGAAAATCATGTATAATACCTTACTTTCAATTAAGCTCTTCAGTTCGCGCGGCCAGCTCTGCTTTCGGCTACTGTTTCCCGTAAATGGTTGGCACGGCTCGCTTCGCGCTATGGAAAATCATGTATAATACCTTACTTTCAATTAAGCTCTTCAGTTCGCGCGGCCAGCTCTGCTTTCGGCTACTGTTTCCCGTAAATGGTTGGCGCGGCTCGCTTCGCGCTATGGAAAATCATGTATAATACCTTAATTTCAATTAAGCTCTTCAGTTCGCGCGGCCAGCTCTGCTTTCGGCTACTGTTTCCCGTAAATGGTTGGCACGGCTCGCTTCGCGGTATGGAAAATCATGTATAATACCTTACTTTCAATTAAGCTCTTCCGTTCGCGCGGCCAGCTCTGCTTTCGGCTACTGTTTCCCGTAAATGGTTGGCACGGCTCCCTTCGCGCTATGGAAAATCATGTATAATACCTTACTTTCAATTAAGCTCTTCAGTTCGCGCGGCCAGCTCTGCTTTCGGCTACTGTTTCCCGTAAATGGTTGGCACGGCTCGCTTCGCGCTATGGAAAATCATGTATAATACCTTACTTTCAATTAAGCTCTTCAGTTCGCGCGGCGAGCTCTGCTTTCGGCTACTGTTTCCCGTAAATGGTTGGCGCGGCTCGCTTCGCGCTATGGAAAATCATGTATAATACCTTAATTTCAATTAAGCTCTTCAGTTCGCGCGGCCAGCTCTGCTTTCGGCTACTGTTTCCCGTAAATGGTTGGCACGGCTCGCTTCGCGGTATGGAAAATCATGTATAATACCTTACTTTCAATTAAGCTCTTCCGTTCGCGCGGCCAGCTCTGCTTTCGGCTACTGTTTCCCGTAAATGGTTGGCACGGCTCCCTTCGCGCTATGGAAAATCATGTATAATACCTTAATTTCAATTAAGCTCTTCAGTTCGCGCGGCCAGCTCTGCTTTCGGCTACTGTTTCCCGTAAATGGTTGGCACGGCTCGCTTCGCGGTATGGAAAATCATGTATAATAACTTAATTTCAATTAAGCTCTTCAGTTCGCGCGGCCAGCTCTGCTTTCGGCTACTGTTTCCCGTAAATGGTTGGCACGGCTCGCTTCGCGCTATGGAAAATCATGTATAATACCTTACTTTCAATTAAGCTCTTCAGTTCGCGCGGCCAGCTCTGCTTTCGGCTACTGTTTCCCGTAAATGGTTGGCGCGGCTCGCTTCGCGCTATGGAAAATCATGTATAATACCTTAATTTCAATTAAGCTCTTCAGTTCGCGCGGCCAGCTCTGCTTTCGGCTACTGTTTCCCGTAAATGGTTGGCACGGCTCGCTTCGCGGTATGGAAAATCATGTATAATACCTTACTTTCAATTAAGCTCTTCCGTTCGCGCGGCCAGCTCTGCTTTCGGCTACTGTTTCTCGTAAATGGTTGGCACGGCTCCCTTCGCGCTATGGAAAATCATGTATAATACCTTACTTTCAATTAAGCTCTTCAGTTCGCGCGGCCAGCTCTGCTTTCGGCTACTGTTTCCCGTAAATGGTTGGCGCGGCTCGCTTCGCGCTATGGAAAATCATGTATAATACCTTAATTTCAATTAAGCTCTTCAGTTCGCGCGGCCAGCTCTGCTTTCGGCTACTGTTTCCCGTAAATGGTTGGCACGGCTCGCTTCGCGGTATGGAAAATCATGTATAATACCTTACTTTCAATTAAGCTCTTCCGTTCGCGCGGCCAGCTCTGCTTTCGGCTACTGTTTCCCGTAAATGGTTGGCGCGGCTCGCTTCGCGCTATGGAAAATCATGTATAATACCTTACTTTCAATTAAGCTCTTCCGTTCGCGCGGCCAGCTCTGCTTTCGGCTAGTGTTTCCCGTAAATGGTTGGCACGGCTCGCTTCGCGCTATGGAAAAT